>NC_054707.1:81618268-81720768 GCF_016097555.1 Gigantopelta aegis | reverse complement strand
AAAGCAAGAGAGACAGCGAGAGAGAAACAGGAACATTTTGTTCAATATTACATTATGATTTGATTTGCTAATCAAACTTTTGAAGAAACAAAGCAGAGCTTAAATGGTCATATTGGTGGATCTGAGACGGTTAGAGCTTAAATGGTCATATTGGTGGATCTGAGACGGTTAGAGCTTAAATGGTCATATTGGTGGATCTGAGATGGTTAGAGCTCTTCATAAAACAAAGAAAAAACCCAAAACGTGTTTCTGTGGTATATAATACCCTAGAAGACTAAATGGTGTATCCGCGGGTGTAGACATACCTCCAGTTTGTGTGTGTGTGCAGCCTGCTAAGTGTGTTTATTTACGTACTTGCAGCATATGTCCCACGTGTGGGTTTCAATCTGTGATCCTATGCAACTGAGAGGTGTGTGTTTTCGCAGGTGGCTCAATCCCGGAGGCCTTGTTTAACAAATACTGAAAAAATATTTATCACATTCCGAGCAGTGATGTATTACGACACTTGTCACATATTACACTGACTTTCATTGCTTGGAAGATATATCAGATAATAAAGTCTGGAAATCGGGTATTTGGTAAAAAACAATTATATAATAATTCAATATTTTCTGTGGTAGGTACCTGATTTTTTTTTTTAATGGAACTATGTTTCACTTATAGAATAATAGAATAATACAGTATATGAAAATATTAGTAAAGAAAACAAATAAATGCAGTGGCTTAATTGGTAACCTTTTATATATATTTCAGTGAGAGACATGTAACCACCGATGCAATATAAGATATTTTTAATCACAAATTGCTTAACATACCTGTAGGCTGCATATAAAGAAGAATGAAAGTATTCTATTTAATCTTATTGTTTCAATGTCTGCATAAAAAGGGATGTTTCATCTTGAGTTACACAACAACAGGATCTTATAATTATAATTTTCTGTTCATCTTTCTGTCCAATACACTTTCAACCATAATATGTGGAATACACATTTCAGCTATCTGAACTGTGTCCAGGATTAGAATTAAACTAATTGTTATTGATTAGTGACAGAGAAGTAAGTGTATTTATTATACCTCGATCTCGGGGTGGGTGGGTGGGGGGGAAGCTCAGTCAATAGAGTATTTTCCTGAGATGTTTAGGTCTTAGGATCAAACCACCTCATCGGACCCATTGGGATTACTTCTGTCCCAGCCAGTAACCCGCGAGTGGTATATCAAGTCATGGTGTGTGTAACCCACGAGTGGTATATCAAGTCATGGTGTGTGTACCCCACGAGTGGTATATCAAGTCATGGTGTGTGTACCCCACGAGTGGTATATCAAGTCATGGTAACCCATGAGTGGTATATCAAGTCATGGTGTGTGTAACCCATGAGTGGTATATCAAGTCATGGTGTGTGTAACCCGCGAGTGGTATATCAAGTCATGGTAACCCATGAGTGGTATATCAAGTCATGGTGTGTGTAACCCACGAGTGGTATATCAAGTCATGGTGTGTGTAACCCGCGAGTGATATATCAAGTCATGGTGTGTGTAACCCATGAGTGGTATATCAAGTCATGGTGTGTGTAACCCACGAGTGGTATATCAAGTCATGGTGTGTGTAACCCACGAGTGGTATATCAAGTCATGGTGTGTGTAACCCACGAGTGGTATATCAAGTCATGGTATGTGTAACCCACGAGTGGTATATCAAGTCATGGTGTGTGTAACCCACGAGTGGTATATCAAGTCATGGTGTGTGTAACCCACGAGTGGTATATCAAGTCGTGGTGTGTGTAACCCACGAGTGGTATATCAAGTCATGGTGTGTGTAACCCACGAGTGGTATATCAAGTCATGGTAACCCATGAGTGGTATATCAAGTCATGGTGTATGTAACCCATGAGTGGTATATCAAGTCATGGTAACCCATGAGTGGTATATCAAGTCATGGTGTGTAAACCCGCGAGTGGTATATCAAGTCATGGTGTGTGTAACCCACGAGTGGTATATCAAGTCATGGTGTGTGTAACCCACGAGTGGTATATCAAGTCATGGTGTGTGTAACCCACGAGTGGTATATCAAGTCATGGTGTGTGTAACCCACGAGTGGTATATCAAGTCATGGTGTGTGTAACCCACGAGTGGTATATCAAGTCATGGTGTGTGTACCCCACGAGTGGTATATCAAGTCATGGTGTGTGTTGTATTGTCTGTGAGAAAATGCATATAATTTAAAAGATCCTTTGCTGCTAATGGAACAACATGTAGCATATATCCCCTGAAGATTACTTGTCAGATATTAATGTTTGACATCAAATGGCCAATGATTAATTAATCAATGTGCTCTAGTAGTATCATTAGATAAAACAAACTTTAACAGTACATCTCTCCACCGAGCTATTAAAACTCACTTTGGGGTTGGTGCCAGTGCTGGGATGCGAACCCACTACATATAGCTTTTAAAACCTCTACATTACTGAGTTGCCTGTGAAATATGTGTGCACTTGTAGTAAACCGTGCCTGGCCTATCAGGTGTGGGAGATGGGATCAAAAGAAAAACAAGGTACAACATGGTTGTCTGGAGCAGGAGGAGTGTTTATTGTTTTAACACTGAGTCACAGTAGAAGCACTTGACGAGAAATGCCTGTCTTTGTGGTGATCCAAAACCAAAACACAGAAAAGCTTCACTAGAAACATAACAACCTTTACATTTCTAATTCCACTTAAAATCACAGCTTCTAGTGCTTGTTGGCGTAAACTGTTTCAGTTTGATTGTGTAGTATAGGACAGGTTAATTTCGGCATGTTATATATTTGTATGCTGGGAACCTGCTGATTCTGATGTTTATTATACAAAATAATAAAATTTCCAACAAAGCAAAAAAAAAAAAAAAAAAAAAGTAAAACATGTAACAAAGATTGTTCTCTCATCTGTTTGTTTTTTGTTTCACTTCACAATTATTGACATTTTCTTGAACATACAAACCATACTCTAGGGAGAGGGAAAGTTGAACGTACAAACCATACTCTGGGAGAGGGAAAGTTGAACGTACAAACCATACTCTAGGGAGAGGGAAAGTTGAACGTACAAACCATACTCTGGGAGAGGGAAAGTTGAACGTACAAACCATACTCTAGGGAGAGGGAAAGTTGAACATACAAACCATACTCTGGGAGAGGGAAAGTTGAACGTACAAACCATACTCTAGGGAGAGGGAAAGTTGAACGTACAAACCATACTCTGGGAGAGGGAAAGTTGAACGTACAAACCATACTCTGGGAGAGGGAAAGTTGAACGTACAAACCATACTCTGGGAGAGGGAAAGTTGAACGTACAAACCATACTCTGGGAGAGGGAAAGTTGAACGTACAAACCATACTCTAGGGAGAGGAAAAGTTGAACGTACAAACCATACTCTAGGGAGAGGGAAAGTTGAACGTACAAACCATACTCTAGGGAGAGGGAAAGTTGAACGTACAAACCATACTCTAGGGAGAGGGAAAGTTGAACGTTTATTTTGTTAACAACACCACTATAGAGCACATTGATTAATTAACCATCAGCTATTGGAGGCCAAACCTTTGGTAATTTTTACCCATTGTCATTGTGATTTTAGTGAATCATTTCAGCTGATATTGAAATGTACAAGCTAGCTAAGTGGAGAACATGTTACTTCATCATGACATCACAGCTGAATATAACATCATGTTAGCTAAGTTGAGAACATGTTACTTCATCATGACATCACAGCTGAATATAACATCATGTTAGCTAAGTTGAGAACATGTTACTTCATCATGACATCACAGCTGAATATAACATCATGTTAGCTAAGTTGAGAACATGTTACTTCATCATGACATCACAGCTGAATATAACATCATGTTGACTCATCTTTTCTGGATGATTGGTAACAAAACATAACGGAACACCATGTCTCACATCGGTAACAAAACATAACGGAACACCATGTCTCGCATCGGTAACAAAACATAACGGAACACCATGTCTCGCATCGGTAACAAAACATAACAGAACACCATGTCTCGCATCGGTAACAAAACATAACGGAACACCAAAATCAAGAAATGTTAATGAACATAATATCTTCCTCACATTTGTCTTGTGAATATGGTAAATCAAGAAATGTTAATGAACATAATATCTTCCTCACATTTGTCTTGTGAATATGGTAAATCAAGAAATGTTAATGAACATAATATCTTCCTCACATTTGTCTTGTGAATATGGTAAATCAAGAAATGTTAATGAACATAATATTTTAGCCAATTTAGTGAAGTCATACAATTCGCTAACATTTCATGACATTTAAAAAGACATATAACAGAGTGTTCTGAAAAACCTTTAAAGATAAAAGATAAAAACTGTATTGCCTGTAGACATTCCACATACAGAAGTGGATGCAAAACATATGCACAAACAAGATACATACAAACAACATACTATTCTATTGACTAAATAAGGATTAATTATGGAGTGGAGCGGATAATTTTGTTATGCTCATATACCACGAAGGTTTTGAGCATGTCCATCCCAGATTCAGTCTCTGGATAGCCATGAGCCTGATCCGGGACAGATCTAATTATGGCCAATACATGGTTGAATTTATTTTGTCTGGATAGCCAGGGGCCTGATCCGGGACAGATCTAATTATGGCCAATACATGGTTGAATTTGTTTTGTCTGGATAGCCAGGGGCCTGATCCGGGACAGATCTAATTATGGCCAATACATGGTTGAATTTGTTTTGTCTGGATAGCCAGGGGCCTGGGGACAGATCTAATTATGGATACATGGTTGAATTTGGTCTGGATAGCCAGGGGATCTAGATTAATATGCCAATACATGGTTGAATTTGTTTTGTCTGGATAGCCAGGGGCCTGATCCGGGACAGATCTAATTATGGCCAATACATGGTTGAATTTGTTTTGTCTGGATAGCCAGGGGCCTGATCCGGGACAGATCTAATTATGGCCAATACATGGTTGAATTTGTTTTGTCTGGATAGCCAGGGGCCTGATCCGGGACAGATCTAATTATGGCCAATACATGGTTGAATTTGTTTTGTCTGGATAGCCAGGGGCCTGATCCGGGACAGATCTAATTATGACCAATACATGGTTGAATTTGTTTTGTCTGGATAGCCAGGGGCCTGATCCGGGACAGATCTAATTATGGCCAATACATGGTTGAATTTGTTTTGTCTGGATAGCCAGGGGCCTGATCCGGGACAGATCTAATTATGGCTAATACATGGATAAATTTGTTTTGTCTGTATTTAACTGAACACACAACAGCTATTAATTAAACCAAAAGAATAGCAAAGAATAATAATTAGTTAGCATGCACATTACTGCAATTAAGATGTCTGTAAGCTGCAGAATGTCACAATTGGTCAAAAAAACTTGGGCTTATTCGTTTCCAGTTTCTGATATGACGACCTCGCTAAAATTTTATGTCACTAATATGTCATTTATTTCCATTTCACAGAATTTTAAGATTGCTAATATTTTATGCTAATATTTTATGATTTTCAGTTTTGGAGCAGGAAGCCAAAAAGACCACAGGGAAAAATTAACAAATTTGTTTTTAATTCTACCCTGATGCATGCATGCTGTTCATGCATATCTCATTTCTGTCATTGTGTGATAATTTACTCTTTGTGTGCACAAAGGATCTCCTCAGTTAAAGTTTGATTTAAGATCTTTCAAATTCTGTTAGCCTTGTGCTATATGCAAATTTTATTCAACAAACCAACTGACGTTGCACTATCCATTTGATAAATTGATGTGTTGGAACATCTCATAGGAGTATCATTTATCTCCCTTGCGTTCTTAACTGCCAATTAAAATCAACTTAAAATCAATTTCCCGTCCTAAGACGGTGTAGTCTCATGAAATATGGAGTTCACTGTGTATTATTCAGATACAAATTTAATTTAGCCACCGATACGTCCCTAACTCAGAGATCAAAGCCCATACAAAGATTGTGCGTGAAGGCTGTTTTCCATTAACAGACAAATTTGACGATTTTATTAAGAAATATCACAGTGGCATCCTCTACATTGTGGACTAAGCTAATTCGAATGTAGGGCCTATGCGGTAATTACACAAGTGTTAAATCTGAGCGGTCCTACAAAGTGAATGTGACAGACCACTGCAATATTTGGGTGTCGCAATAATGGGCTATTTAGGAAATTGTATTTTATATATGTGTCGCAAGTGAAGAACAGTTTCCAGGTTTACAGCCTGGATGCAAATGTTTCTGACATCAAAGGATTCCCAGCAAATGTCATTACAGAGTGTTTTTAATTATTTATCAAAGGAAATGGGTTTTGGCACATGGTAATTAACAACTGGGGTTTGGTGGGGCTTCCAGAATGGAGCTGTTTGAGTTCTTTGCAAGATGGGCATCAACAGTGTCATCCAGAGCTGGATGCTTGGTATCTTGGTCATGGTTCCATGTCAAAGTAGAGGTTTTCTCTTCTGTGTATATGAGGTAACAGTAAATAGGTCAGTCTGCTCAGTTAATTACTGCCCCAGTTTGAAGTGCATCATTTGTTTATACTAAGACAAAACAAGTTTAGCAATTTGGTAAGCGTACATAAATAAAAGAAAACAAATCATGAATTTAAAAATGAAATCAGAAACTGGATTTAATTGATGCAGTATAATTAAGTAACAGGAGATTTTTCAATACAAACTGGAATGCATAGTGAGAATGCAGCTTAGTTGTATTTTAAAGTATAATTCAGTTGTACCAAATTGCTAAATGTTTTTGTCTTAGTACTTACTTCATCCTTTCATTTTAGCATGTCTTTTCATTGACAATATTAAATATTATATATGTATAGTAGAACCTGTTCAAACAGCCATCTTTATTAAATAGCCACCTGTCTTAAGAGACCTCCTTTCTATTCTTTCACACCATTTGTGTACATTGAATCATGTATAGTAAGTAACTGGCAAATGAAAAGGTCACTTTTCAATACGCTATAAGGTGGCTGCTTAAAGTGAAAGTTAAAATTTATTTTGTTTAATGACACCACTAGAGCACACTGATTTATTAATCATTAGCTATTGGATGTCAAACATTTCACAATTCTGACATATAGTCTTTAGATGAAACCTGCTATGTTTTTCCATTAGTAGCATGAGATCTTTATATGCACCATCCCATAGACACGATAGCACATACCATGGCATTTGATATACCAGTCATAGTGCACTGGTTGGAATGAGAAATAGACCATTGGGCCCACTGACTGGGATCGATCCTATAGACCAACTACACTACTGGCATTATTCTCTTTACCTATCATTATAAGCAGGTCCTCGCTAATAAGCAGTTCACCCTTATTTGCAAATTCAGTATATGATTAAATGCAAAATGGATATATCAGAAACTATCCACAATAACAGGTGGTCTTCAATAAGTAGTTCACCTTTATTTGCAAATTCAGTATAATATATGTTTATGTGCAAAATGGATATATCTGAAACTATCCACAATAGGCAGACTTTCTTTACAGCAGGTATGACTGTACGTATACGGATGTTATAAAAAGTCAATACCTAATCCACGACAGTGTAATAATTGGTCGGTGGGGCCAACATGTTCTGACATTTCTCCTCTATATTGTCTCCGACACAGAACACCTACAGTACAAGACGTAATTGCTTAATGAACATTGCGCGTCTGTTTTCTCTAATGCAAGCTGACTTAATCAAGCCACAATAATGATTTTTTATTAGCAATTTTTTTGCAGTTATTAATTTAGCCGGATTTCAGATAGTTTTACAGTGATACTTTTTAGATTTCAGCCCAGTCAATTATTGGGAAGGATAGAGAATTTGTTACCAGTGATTTGGCATAATGTGCATAGTATTGGAGACATTTATACGTGGGATATATTCTTGTTTACCTGTGTCGAGGATATTTATTTAAACAAGAGTTGCTGGTGTGCCCATTGGGCTACTTCTCATTCCACCCAGTGCTCCACAACTGTCTGTGTGATGGTGCATATAAAAGATCCCTTGCTGCTAATCGAAAAGAGTAGTCCATGAAGTGGCGACAGTGGGTTTCCTCTCTCAATATCTGCATGGTCCTTAACCATATGTCTGATGCCATACAACCGTAAATAAAATGTGCTGAGTGCGTCGTTAAATAAAACATTTCCTGCCTTCCTTAAACAAGAGTTAAACCTTTCAGGTTGTTAGGATGGAATATAACTTTTTAATTTTCAGTTAAATTGCCATCTTCTATTGTTAATATGACCACCTACTTATGCCATGTGTTAAATCAAATTTGAGTAAATATATTTGAAGACAAAGGTTGAATGCTATCTGCTTTTCATATTTTGCTGTATACATGTACTTCATTTTGAAATAAAAAGCTGGAATATATACATTATATATCTAGTTGAGTTAACACAATCATGGCTAATACTAACAGGCATGGATAGAAAACAAAGGAATGTACCAGTATGTTTCAACTTTAACAACACTTCAGCATATTATAGAAAACTATATGACTATGACGTAGTAATTTTGATTTTCCGTCAATAGTACATATATATATATATATATATATAAGAAAGGAAAGCTGCTGTTGACACGTACATCTAGGCTACTACTGCCAATTAATAGCAAGATTGAGTTTTTTTCATCTTCCACAGACAGACAGCACAAATGAATCTCACCACAAAGAAGGTTTCTTATTATGACCCCAGGCTATAACTGGGGATACATAATGGTCAGCATATAACATTACTCTAGTATTTCAAAATTGTGCTACTTTCTAAACAAATAATTACGGCTTTTTTACAAGTTTGTGTGACATTTTTCTGGTAATTGATCCATAATGAGGTATCAATTTCTAAACATGATTCTGATGTATTGATCTTTGTAAACCATGATGAAAATAACAAAATCATAATTTTTTTTGTAACTGAGGTACATTTCAACTGTAGATATATCTTTGAAAACAGTACTTAACATAATAGGAATTGAGTATATGTGCAGCTGGGTAAATAGGAGGGAAAATGGAACCAAGAAAACATGTTTGACCAATTTACAGATAATTAACTCCTCTGTGGTCAACTTGCTATTAGTATTTAAACTGTTAGTGAGCCTTATAAATCTGAACATCAAAGCTGTTACCATAACCAAAATTTGCATTTCTGCACAAAGCAGAATCAAAGAGATGTTTTGACAAGGTTGTGACTGCTACCATGAAACACTGTCATGAGTTTTGTCTTCAGTAGGACTGCCACTCTGCAGAAAGGTCCTTCCTTACATTTATGTAGGACTGACACTATGCAAAAATCCTTACATTTATGTAGGACTGACACTATGCAAAAATCCTTACATTTATGTAGGACTGACACTATGCAAAAATCCTTACATTTATGTAGGACTGACACTATGCAAAAATCCTTACATTTATGTAGGACTGACACTATACATAATATTCTTCCTTATATTTTATGTAAGAGGACTGCCATTGCATACAAATCCTTCCTAACATTTCTGCAGGATTGGCACTATGCAGAAAGTTCCATCCTTACATTTATGTAGGACTGCCACTATGCAGAAAGAAGCTTCCTTACATTTATATAAGATTGCCACTTTGCAGAAAGATACTTCTGCAGAAAGATCCTTACTGCCACTTCTGCAGGAGAACTTAAACCTGCACAAGTTGTGTCTCAGTGAATTGTACATAGACAGCTGTGAAGGCTCATGTTATGTAATAAAGTTATCAGGTACACACTGTTCTAAATTGTTATTGTGATTTCCAAACAGATTCCAGAATCACACCAACTCCCTGCTTGTGTTGTTGTGATAAAATGCAAAGACAATATTATTATATAGGTGTTACCGTTCCACTGGCAAGCAGCAAAAGAAACAATATTATGTTGTGCCAAGTTTTAGCATTTAGCTCTCATATTTATCACAGTTATACATGTGGATGTTCATCGCAATGGATTTTTTTTTTAAAGTGATATTAATAAATTAGGTTTTACATAAAAAATGCCCCCCCCCCCCCCCCCCCCCCCCCCAAAAAAATAAAATAATAATAATAATAATAAAAAAAAAAATAAAATATATTGATTAGTTTTTACACATTTAATTCTTCACAATTCTTGTTTTTAACACATTCTGTTATATGTATGGTTTATGTGAAATATTGTGCCCTGGTGTCCATATATTTAGAAACAATTGGTGATAATTAATTGGTATTAGTTTGAGCTTGCTTGAATACTGAAAAACTATATCATGTAAAACAGTTACAATTTTGTTATCATCTTAAAAACTCTGGCTTCTTTTAATATGATGTCTGTTTTACAAACACATCTTCTGTGTGACATATTTTATGTGGCTGGAGCAGCTCCAGAATCCATAAATATAATTCAATACATCCCACTTTACAACACCTAATTTCCATGTCTTTGTTTTGGCTCTTCTTCTTTTTTTTCAACCAACCAGTCTAATCCCTTATCTGGGTGCTGATCACCAAAAGAATTATAACATTTTTTGACATAAAGTCATTGATTGAATCTCCCAAAGTGGCCTCTTTTACATAATTGTAAGCAGATTATATCCCAGTTTATTGAAACATTTTTTTTACTGTCGATGCAGAAAATTGACCACAGTTATAAAACCTAGTTCGGTAGTTGTGATATGATCGGGTTTTCTTCATATTCACCAGTAATTTCTTGTCTTAATGGTGACAGTGGTGCAAATAAACGATGTGAGTTTGTTCATATGGTGTCTGATATTGAACAAATCCTAATCTGGAATTGGTTGTTTAGACAGTAGTTTTCGGAGTTATTAACCTAGTTCAAGTTTAAAAAACACAAAATGATGAAAAATGGCAATCTGTTCATCTGCTTATTCTTTAATTAATTGTATTCTCTACATATTGAACTCATTTTTTTATTGTGTTGTTTTGTTACAAGTTATTTGTGCAGCTGAAGTCTTTATTAAATATTGATGTTACATTTTGGTGTGGTTTTTACAGTACCATCCAACAATCATGTGTCAATTTGTTTACAAAAAATAAAAAGCAGAAACAGGATATATAATGAGATGGCTACTATAGCAATTAGTTGATGTGTTGAACAATGTAGTTTCAGTATATTTGCAGACAAAACTACAACACAAATATTCCTCTTTTTTTGAGAAAAAAATTCATGTTTATTTTTAAACTTTGCATATCTATGTTATTTGATGTACAAGCAAATTTAAAGTAATCACTACAAGGTACATTTTAAAAAATTTTTCTCTAACATTTAATACATGAATTCTAGATCTCTATCATGGATTCATTTAATACATGAATTCTAGATCTCTATCATGGATTCATTTAATACATGAATTCTAGATCTCTATCATGGATTCATTTAATACATGAATTCTAGATCTCTATCATGGATTCATTTAATACATGAATTCTAGATCTCTATCATGGATTCATTTAATACATGAATTCTAGATCTCTATCATGGATTCATTTAATACATGAATTCTAGATCTCTATCATGGATTCATTTAATACATGAATTCTAGATCTCTATCATGGATTCCCTTTGTGGGTGGCACTTGTAAACATATTTGTGTGTATTGAGCTGATATTGAAAATAAAACATGTTTGACAAAATACTGATTTTATGCTTCGGCTAGAGGCACTTGACTTTTATAAGAGTCCGGAGTATGTGCCATTGAACTGTTTTTCAAAACATCTTTAATTTCTTCCACATGACCAGAGTCCCCACGAACCTCCCATATTTTCTGCTTCAAACCGAGCTCTTTTGTATGAAAAGATCAAAATGTCACCGCTACCCTCGTCATTTCCAGCGGTGTTGAAGTTGACATTTTTTATGTGTTGAAAGCATGGCAGGCATTGTCTGCCTTGCATCAAGCAGTGCTTCATTTCACAAGCAAACACGGATCACTGCATCTTTTAAAAAAAAAATCACAAAGACTTGACAACATCTTTTTTCCCCCTTTCTCCCTCCCTTTCTATTAAACTTTAGGTATTATTGACATCTGACTGTATTCCAAGCCGACAGGGGAGAAAAATAAATTGACTAAATGGTCAGCTGTAGAAGAAAAAAAGAGAGAGATGAGAGATATCTTTGGGTGCCCCAAACCGTATTGGCAATGACTTCCTGCTGGTTAGGGTGACAAATGGAAGGCGGCTGCACCACCTCAGGGCAGAACGAGACAGTGTGTACACGTGCTAAAGGAGGAGGCGAGTGGAAGTGAGAGGCGAAAATGAACGGCCATCAAGAGGTGGATTTGAGGAAAATGCATGCAAAGATTTCACTGAAGGCGGGCGTAATCCACCAAGTATTATGCTGTCATACTGCTGTTGGGAGCTAATCGAAGCGTTTTGACAGTCCGTTTCCTGTGCACTTGTTAAGAGTACTCACAAGGGCAGGTTCTGACTATGCAATTTCAATCATAGGCAATTCAAAGTCGGGCACATTTGAAACACAGCTATAGGATGATTTTTTTTCAGTCATGTTTTTTAATGTCATTATATAAAGAAGGTCACAAAAAAAAGAATTAGGTTAGGCTTGAAGAATATATTATTTTGTGATTGTTTTTTGTCGACCTCTGTTTTCTGTTGACCTCTATTTTATCTTTATATTAATGGGTTAAAATGTATTTGTTGTCTCTATATTAATAGAGTTGAAATTATTTGTCTAAAAAAAATTAATTTTCAGATGGATTTCCGATGAAATAAATTAGCCTATATACATATATAAAGTCTTTTTACTGGAAATTGGTAGAGCACTGGACTTTCGTACTGTCCATGGTTCAAATCCTCTTAAGTGGAAGTTGATTTTTCTGTTACATACATGTACAAGTTCTATGGCTGTCACAGTGGGCTGCGTTTACAAAAAGTTATTAATGTGCATTTGGTTTAGATGCATGCATTATTCAGAGACAAAATAATGATGTGTATGGGTGGCTGGGTTTTCTAAGCTAGTCTTTTCTAAGCTAGTCTTTGGAGAGGCAGTCTTCCTATTGGTGGTGCAGGAGGGATGAAACATCCTGTTATATAATCTCCTAGGGGAGTGGCAGTCCTCCTAAGGACATAGGCAGTCATGATTGCGTCAAAGATCTAACATTCCTTCAACGCTGCCTTGTGCAGAGATACAATTTTGACAATGGAATATGGTTTTATTGTAAATTATTCGATACATATTCATTGAATGAATTTCCAAAGTGTCCTTATTAAACAGTGGATACAGAAAAGTATACTCCAGAGAAAGATATTTCAAACCCCCCACCCCAAATTTAAACAGAATTTTTTTTTGAAATGACAAGTGGACTGGCAATCACATGATAAAAACAAAATATATTTTAGTCCTAAAGATTGAAAATCTATCCCAGACTGTCACAAAAAAGGCTTTTCTCCACCACTGTGGTATATGTACCCTTTATATCACGTTTGACTACTGCAATAACAGGAAAATTGAAACTTTACACGGGGATCATATGAATGACATAATATCTAATTGCTATTCACACATGACATAATAACCAGATAGAAATAATATCACCCAGTAATTGAGACATCTCTCATTGCTATTATACAGTGCATATAAATCATCATCAAACGGAGGCGATGACACATGACTGTAATTGCTCGATTGTTGCTAATACTGTTTTCTACTAGACAGATTCTCATTGTCTAGTCACCTGTAAGTCGGCCTAGGTCATTGTATTACGTGGACTGGCAGAGCTGGGCCGGCTGGACTGACCGTCAATTGATTTCGTGTAATTATTAGCTGGTAATTATTAAGTAGTCTTGGGAATTGGGTTTATTTCCAGTCTCCACTACAAATGTGGCTACAGAACTAGGGCATGGAGGTGTTAAAAATTATCTTCTTCACACAAAGGTGGCTAGAAATTAAATGTTTCCAGGGACTCTTAAAGAAAAAAAGAGAAAAAAAGCGAGACTGGAATTTCGTGGAATTAATTGTCTCGCCTACCATAAATGTATTTTTGTGCAGAAAAGTCTATATTGCATTGTGGTATTGGCTACAAGAAGAGAAGAAGCTGAATGCGGAACAAATGAAATGTTAAAAACAAACAGCTTGAAGTTGTTGAAATGTGAAAAGTACCTTTTGCTTGAGATAATACATTATAGTAATTTCACACTGAGTTTACACGTAGATTGACTTATTTTAAAATATATGTCTGTAAAGTAAATATTTATTTTTAAAAAACCCAAAATATTTCAGGGCCATAGCTAGCGGGGTCAACTGCCAGAAACAAATCCAGAAAGCATTATAGAAACTTAAAGAAAATTCTCTTCTTAACTATTTAAGGAGTTTTAAACTATTAACTACTCAGTTGCTCCACCCCCCACCCCAAACAAAAAAATCCTAGCTACGGCCCTGAATTTGTTTAGCTTAGCTTAGTAACTAGTTTAAAGTGTCCATATACCACTAATGTTTCGAACACACCTATCCCAAGTCCGGCCTCCAATAGGATCTGGGGTCTGACTCGGGATAGGGATCCTGCATTTGTGTATTCAATAGTGTTCATAAAAGCAACCCCCAAAAATATATTTAAAAAATTAATAAATAAATTTAAAGAAAATTAGCGTACACTATAAAGTGTTCTGTGTTCATAAATTTAATACCAAAGAAAGGTAGGAATGTGTCTACAAATATAAATTGATTGTTTGAATCAACAAAAAATATTGTTATTATGCAATATACTATAACTGAAGTGGGGTTATGGAATTAATTACACAATTTTAAAAGAATCTGGTGTTGGACTAATGTTCCCTACCTACTTAAAAAAAAGTCTACAAATAGTCTGGCAGTTAAACGTGGAGTGATTTATGTTCTAAGCATAAATATTTTGACATGCAAGCCATCATGGCTTTGCCATTCTACATGTGTAATTGTAGTTTTGTTTTTACGTCAGTTGTTTTTGTCTCTTTTGTGCATCTGTCGTTAAATCAATATAAATCAACCTAACTTTATTATTTGAGTAAGTTATCCAACAGTAGGAATATAGTGATAGAAAGTGCAGAAATGTTGAACATTAAGTATATATGTAGTATTATTGGTCTTGCAGCCATTACACTTGTAAAATGTTGTGGGTTGTTTTTTTAATGCATGGAAATATTGTAACTTGCAATTTTCTTTTCATTAAAATTAAAATATTTTCTATGGAATATTCATGACTGTTGTGAAAAGAAATATCTCTCAAATCGTGCCCTGTAAATGATTATTGCCGATGCGATACTGGCAGTCACGCGAATGTGTCACCGTATTTTACCTCCAGTGACACAAGGTAATGGATGCGGGGAGCAGTCAGTGTGAAAGTTTAATCATCGCTTTCTGATGAGGCTTAAAGTGTCTTTAAATTAACCTGCTAATGTAATTTGGGTGATTATTTCAATATTGTAACCAACTTTCACAGACCATTAGCAAACCTAACGGTGGTATATTGTCCCCAAGATGTCACAGTTCAAGAAAGAGTGATGACACTGAATGGAAGTTTTTTTTAAAGAAAACATTGTTACTGTCGATTTGTTTAAAACAAAGATAAAAAAAGAACAGAATTCATTTGTTTAAAAAGTAATTTAAGCATCATGACAATTTGTTTTTGTAAATTGTAAATGTTTTTCTGTTACAAATAGTTAACTTTTTTATTTAATACATGTAATCAAAAAGAAAAATAATTTTGTCAGTGTATTTTAAGTATGATCGACTCACAAACTTAAAAAAAATAAAATTGTACATATATTTTTAATGTGAATTAAAAATTAAAAGAAAAATTTGGTTACAGTTAAAAGAGTTTTTCTAAATGTTTGGTAAATGTTTCCAGAAATTCATTTCATGACTCTGAACCAGGTTGTGTTTGAACAGAAAATGTGTGTTCACGCCAAGTGCGGATCTTGAGACTAATAAATGACCCTAATTAGATTTTCTGTCGTATTCAACACATTTTTATCCCAAACTGTTGGGCTGCGTAGCAAGGGCAAATCCAGTATTGGTGAAAAAAGAAAAAGAAAGCAATTTTCAGCTGACTGTGCAGTGGCAGAATTTTAAAGCATTTGGTTAGACCTAAAGTCATTCATTCATTCATTCATTCATTCATTCATCCATTCATCCATCCATCCATCCATCCATCCATCCATCCATCCATCTATTCATCCATTCATTCATTCATTTGATCATTCTTTTAGTATGTTATTCAATCATTTAGTACTTTTAGCTTAATTTTGATGATTATATACAACTAAGGTTCAAGCATGGTGTTATGCCCCTATACCTCGGCTATCTGGGCTGTCTGTCCAGAACAGGGGTTAATGGTTAGTTGTTGGTGGTTAATGAGAAAAAAGTCTATGTAGTAGCCTTATACCCTGCATTGCTGAGTCATTAAAACTCACTCAGGGTATTGGGGGGGGGGGGGGTCTAGCTCAGTTGGGTAGAGGGGACAGGACATAGCCCAGTGGTATAGCACTCGTTTGATGCGCTGTCAGTCTAGGATCAATCCTCATCCGTGGGCCCATTGGGCTATTTCTCGTTCCAGCCAGTGCAACATGACTGATATATCAAAGGCTGTGGTATGTGCTATTCTGTCTGTGGGATGGTGCATATAAAAGATCCCTTGCTGCTAATCGAAAAGAGTAGCCCATGAAGTGGCAACAGCAGGTTTCCTCTCTCAATATCTGTGTGGTCCATAACCATATGTTTGATGCCATATAACCGTAAATAAAATGTGTTGAGTGCATCGTTAAATAAAACATTTCCTTCCTTCCTTCCGTTGGGTAGAACTCTCATGTGAGGTGTTAACTGTAGGATCAAATCCCCTCAGTGGACCAATTCTCTGACTGGATTCTCCTCCCATTCCAACCAGGACTGGTATATAAAAGGGCATGGTATGTGCTGTCATGTTTGAGAACTTGCATATAAATGATCCGTTGGAAAAATGTAGCAGTTTTCATTTTTAAACTATACATGTTAAAGTTACTTGATGTTTGGTTAATGGATAAATTTGTTCCATTGGTGTTGTTAAATCAAACAAAGTGTTTAGCTCCCAGAACTGGAATGTAAACACATCTGATGATGGCTTTACCGCTATTAGCACTGAAGTCAGTGACCAAAATTAATTCCCACAGTTTAAGTTTATAAGAAACTTCCCTTTTGCAGTCCTATGTCATAAGTGATGAGTTGTATACAAAATATCACTTTAAAATTTTCTTTTTAAATCCCAAAATTCATTGACAAATAAGCATAGAAAAACCCCAAACCTGTCCATGTTGCTGATTTATACATGTATATGTAGTCAATGAAGTTTCATTTGGCAACATGTACTTAATAAAATAAGTCCTTCGATTTGCAACCCCAAACTCCAGCTCAGATGAGCAGCCTATGACAAAACAAGACGAATCATCTGGCCACAACCAAGAACAATGAGAAAAACACTCTGTGTTGAAAAGACAACCTGCTCGTGACCCCTGAGTTGATGGATTCGTAGACCTCCCAATTGGAGTTTCAGTGAGCATTAAGAAACTAAACCGAGAAGAAGAAGATTTGCAACCTTATTCTCCCATTACAGTGTTTCATCATTAGATTCCAATAATGGCTTAGACCAATATAGACATAAGATGCTGCATGACCGTACAGACTCTGTCTAAGACCAACTTCAATCTGTATTGCATTTCAGGATGTGTAGGTAACTGTTGCAGTAGGTCAGACTTCCAACTATCAATAACATAGACATAACACATTGGTCTTTGAGACCCCACCTAACTCAATACAGTCCTATTTCACTGCAGTCATATATATATATTTGAGGAAGTCGGACTTGGAACTGTGTTGACATAAGATATAGATCTACGGCCTAATCACAGTCTGTATTCTGTTTGATGATATAGGTTTGAATAAAACCTGCATGGAATGGTTAATAATGTTGGTTTAACACGCTGGTTTATAAAGACATGTTCTTATATTGATATATACAGTACAACCTCTCAAAACCAGACCCTCTGTAAATTGGAATTCCCTCAAAACCGGATGTTTTTCATGGTCCCTTTTTAAATATCTGTGCAGAAAAGAACCTCTCTAAACCAGATACCTCTTAAAAATGGACTTTTTACTTGGTCCCAAGGGTGTCCGGTTTAGAGGGGTTTCACTGTGTGTGTGTGTGTGTGTGTGTGTATATATATATATTTATGACCTTGACTGTGAAAAAAAAAGTGCAGAGACGAGGCATAACATTTACAGAAAACAATTAAAATGGCGTCATTTTGAATTTCAATGTTGTACGTGTTCGGGACCCATTAATGGATATTTTACGTATGTTTCTCCACAGACTGAACAGCACATACACTACTTTTAAAACATAAGTGATGGAGCACAAGTCAGGATGGGAACAAAGCCCATGTGGCCCCACCAAGGTGGATTGATCCGTTGATCCAGTTGAGCACTCTAACCCTGAGCTACATCCCATCTCTGCATGTTAGAGTGACAATTCTTGCACCGAAAGCGTCGGTAATTGCGCAAGGAAGTGGATTGACACCATAATCGTATCTTTCATTTCCGTATGTAGTTGCGGTTGTTCACTGTATCTCGGTGCTCCTTTCACTTGCCAATAACAAGTTGCCAGTTTCAAATAAAGCAATCTTACACCATTCAAAGTGTGAACACAAGCCACTGCCTCGCTCATATTGCAGGGCCCACACTGGTGAATGGCTGATCGATGGGCAAATGACATGTCGTACTGGGCACCTGGAGAGTGTCACCAAAATGCTAATAATTAATAAAGAACTGTTCTTTAAAATATATGTGTATGTGTGTGTGTTGCTGTGGTAACCAAAATAACTAATTATCTGAATGTTTTGCAGGATGCTCCCAGTTTGAGGGTAATTTTTAAAATATATTTTTAAATGTTACTTAAAATTAATTAGCTTTAGTTTGTATAACAGCAAAACCAGTGTTGTTCACTTTATTTAAAGGATCAGTCACAATTGTTTGTATTGTTACGAACATACAAACTGTATGGTGATGGTTTTTGGGGGTGGGGGTGGAGGTTAATGCCAGAAGAGGGGCATGATGGCAACTTACTTGTATCAAGGTTTCATAAACAAAACTGATTTCATGGTGGCACACTAGCAAAATAGCTAAGGCACCACAGTATTTTTCTTGCCATCACCAATGCCTGATTTTTGGTGCACAACAGCAAGTAAGGAGGGCCACTATGCATTTACCGTCATTTAATGCCAGTGCATGTGCTGTCCTGTATGCATATAAAAGACATCTTGACTGCCGTATAGTAACGGCAGATTTTAAAACTTGTTCTGTATGACTAAGTAAGGAAGAAAATGTTTTATTTAAAAATGCATGTAACACATTTTTATTTTACAGTTATATGGCATTTGACACATAGTTAGGGACTACACAGATAATAAGAAAGAAAACACCAGTTAGCAGCAAGGACTTTTTATATGCACCATCTCACTAACAAGATAGTACATACCATGGCCTTTGGTATACCAGTTGTAGAGCATTGACTGGAGCAAAAAACAACAAGATCAATCATGCATCAGGCATGAGAGTGCTTTATCACTTTCTTGGTATATTGTTAAACAAATATTCATTTGCTTTCTCATCAGTTCTGTGGTTTGGAATTTTGTTGTTCTCTTCATTAACAATTACTCATATTAGATCAATTTTTTTAAAGCTGCCCTAGAGATAAATAACCGTAACTAGAACCAGTCAAACTGCCACATTTCTTGTATTCGATAAATTCATTAGTATATTTCCTTTATCAGCTCCACTATCAGTTTCACTTTTCATATCACAAGTGCAACTAAAATGTCGTAAATTAATTATTCAAGATGGAAAATGATATGCACCTAATTAATTTTGCGGCATGGTATATCGTGACAGAATGTGGTATACAGTTTCTAAGGTCACTTTGAGTCTATGATTAGACCATTGATTCTTCACTTGGCGTAACACAGAAAATTGGATTTGGCTGCAAATTTGACGACCACCGAAGTCTGTATTCATAAAGACACTACACTAAGCTCTGATTGCCTTCGTTGTTCCATGTAACAGAGCTCTTTGATGCAGGTCAAATTCCGCTATTAATTCAGCAGGGAAGAATGTGCTTACATAGGTAATCAAAAGTGGTCTGACGAAACTCAATTTCACTCGGTTTGTAATTGAATTCTTAAAGTGAAATGCAGTCTTGTGGGAAATGAGTAATATCTTAAATGTATATGGTTTCTTCTGTGCAGAGTGGAGATCTAGCAGTCATGTGCAGTTTTCGCACTTGTCCATGATGGGTATTGATCACTTTAAGGTGAAATATGATGCCAAATTTTTGTGAATTGGGAAAAAGATTTTTGTTAGTGTCGCTTTTATAGATTTTTCGTTAAAGTGGGTGTGAAATGGCTTTGTTTTTGTGATTGTAGAAATTGTAAATGGTAATTTGAAGCAAAAAGCATCAACATACAAAAAATTTAATAATAGTATTCGAGATAAATGTTATTGTAAAATAATATTTTAAGACACTAACATTATACAACTAAAGAAAACAATACATTAATAAGGGTAAAATTAGCTCGGTATAAAAGCTAGTATATTTATTTGTAAAATTGGTTTGGCAACTCTTTTTTTTTATAGGAAAGGACGTGAATATAGGCATATGAAAAGTAGACTTAAGAACAAAATTACCTATTATTGCTTTCCATGGTTAATATATCCTTTTAGTAACACAATGTACATGTACATGACTGTACAATTTAAAAAATTAAACTATGGAACAAGCTGTATGGAAAGCAGCATTTTCAATGTCATTGTTTTATTTGGAACATTTCATACCGAGACATTTTCTTCATTTTGTACATCTATCATAATTTTATTTCATTTGTCTTGAGGCGGAATTGGGATTGAATTGCATTGACCAGTTTGAGTTTGCAGCAAACATCGTAGCTGACCAATCACACGTCACGTGACACTGCTGCAGGTGATGTTCCTACATCACAACATTAGCAGCCAATCATTACTTGTGTCACAATAACAACTTGGCTCAACATCACTGTGGGCAGAATTCTACCTGAACAGTGGGAGACTTGGGAAGTCATCACTGTACAGAGCTCTCTGGCAAGGCATGGGGACTAGATAAACATTTCTCTTATTGAACTTCTGCTGTGTGAAATGCCTCATCTGTTACTAGCGGTGATATCTGTTGGTGTAATTAAAAGACATCCAGTCATATCATTGGTTGCTTGAAATACCGATTTATGAGGATTTCTTTCAAACTAAGTTATAGTAAAGACTTTTTTAAAGTGTAAAAAAAAAAAAACTACTACTTTTTTTTGTCAATTTTGATAAAGATTTTATTTATGTGAAGGCACTTTGGCCTTTAAACAAAAGTATGAAATACAGGGTAGTATATCTGTGTACAAAAACCCACAATAGTTAATTCCTATCCTGGACAGAGTATCTGGCTGAGGCTGACACCAGTGCTCAGGATAGGTGTGCGCTACAAGAGCTTGTTCTGAATGTGCATGTAAAACCCTATGACATGACATGACAATATTTAATGCTAATGGAAAGTCATTTTGTATGAATAACTAGTGATTTTTGCCAACTGCCTGCTATTATATTTTTATATTACTGAATTGCCAAAGAACTATATGGGGTTTTTCCTACTGTATGTTGGGCAGTGTCTTGCTCAGTTACATGTAGTAGAGTGCTCACCTAAGGTGTTTTATGTAACAGGATCAAACCTCCCTTGGTGGATCCATTATCTGATTGGGTTTTTTCTAACCCACAACTGGTATATCAAAGGCTGTGATATGTGCTGTCCTGTCTATGGGATAATGCATATACAAGATCCCTTGCTGCTAATGGAAACATATAGTGTATTTCCTCTAAGATTATATACATGTTAGAATTATCAAATGTTTGACATCCATTAGCCAATGATTGATTAATCAATGTGCTCTAGCAGTGTTGTTAAACAAAACAAACTTAAACTTTCAATGTCCAATTAGATATTTTATGCTGTTAAGACAAATAGCGCCGGCTTTATGATTTAAAATTTACTGATAACAAATAGATTTTTTTGTCTTTGGCTTTATGATTAGAACTTTACTTTTAAGTAATATATTTTTGTTTTAAGTTACTTTTTTAAGTTACTTTTTTTAGTTACTTTTTTAAGTTACTTTTTTAAGTTACTTTTTTTAGTTACTTTTTTTTTGCAACATCTTTAAAAACCCAAACATCATGTGCAGAGTGATTTAAATTTCTGTTCCATTTCCTTTCCCGTCATACGAGCCATAACTAGAGGTGTTCTAACAAAGCTAATCATATAATTGTCACACATAGCATCTGATAACCACCTTTTTTATTCACACAAATACGTGCAGATCTTGGACCGAAAACTCAATTTATTTTACAAGCGTATGAATCAGAGACAGTCCTGTTATATAATTCAAACACGATCAGAATATCTGGCATGGCAATTTCCTCCCAAAACATTGGCCACCCGTGATGATGGGGATATTTCTCCGTATTGGAATGCACTCTCTCTGTTTGAAGAAAACATAACTTAGTGGTCAGCTTCATTATTTCATAGTTCACAGAGGCACAACGTCACGTTTCCAGCACACAGACTTTTTTTATTACCCCTTTTCCTGAATCCAGAAACAACACCCACTAGAGGTTCATGGTGAAAGAAAAATTCCTCACAAAATCAATAGCTTGCTTATTAGTGGAATTATTTTCTGATGACCTCGATTTTATCAAGACACCCCCCCCCCCCCCCCATACCATGATTATTGGATTGACTACAATGTCACATGATTGATTATCACATAACATTGATTATTGGTGGGTTTGTTGTTTGTTTTTTAAATAGTTATTTAAAATGGTGTAGAATAGTGATGTCATTTCGACCACATTTCAGTTCAATTATTTTTGAAAACAATTAGTTACAAAATATTTAGTATTTGTTTATATGGGCAGAATGTTGTTATGTTGGCTTTTTAAATGAAATAAAAATAAAAATAAAAAACATTTTGCATACATGAATGTTTTTTTTTTTTTTTTTTTTTTTTTTTGACAATGCTGATTGTATACCATAATTTTTTTTATAATGTTTTTTTTTAACAACGCTATGAGATTATTATTGCATGAACATGTCAAACACTCGAAAGTATTTTTACAAAAAATCACATCATAATTGGAAATCTAAATCTGTTAGATATTTCATTGACATATTTGGTGAGAGTGTAAAGCCTGACAAATTTTGGAAATATTTATTCACTGACATGCCATGAGACGATCAGATTGATTGTATGGATTTCCAATAAGATGGAAAAGCGTGGCAATCACGGCGGGGCGAGTGATGAATTCTGTCCCTTTGATTTGGCCCAAAAGTCATATCCCTGTGTTTGATTCGTGCCTCAATAAACATTAGTCTGTGATCACTTTCTTTACATATTTGCAGCAGCTAGCGTGACCAACATGAATCACTTTTCTTTGATTTTCAATAATTAAAGAATATCTCTTGTCCCACCCAGAATAAGGCAAGGAAATGCTGCCACATTATAGCTCTGTAGGACGGAGCATATTAACAGTCAAACAGAAGAGATGGCTGTCTCACTTCCGTGTAATTCTTATTCACTGATACCCTTATTCACTGATATTTTTTATTTGCTGATACATTTGATTGGTTGATATTTTTACTGACTGATAATTTTATTCACCAATATTTTTATTTGCTGATATTCTTCTTCACTGATTCTATTCCTTTTACTGATATTCACAAATACATGTACTCTTATTCAGAAATACTCTTATTCACTAATATTTATTCACCAATGTTTTTATTCACCGATATTCTTATTAGCTGATATTCCTATTCACTGATATTCCTTTTCACCGATATTCACGATGATTTTATTTTCTTAATATTTGTATTCACTGATATTCTTATTCACTAATATTTTTATTCGCTGATATTCTTGATTTACTGATATTCTTAATTTACTGATATTCTTATTCACTGATATTCTTATTAGCTAATATTCCTATTCACTGATATTCTTAATTTACTGATATTCTTAATTTACTGATATTCCTATTCACTGATATTCTTATTAGTTAATATTCCTATTCACTGATATTCTTAATTTACTGATATTCTTAATTTACTGATATTCTTATTAGCTGATATTCTTAATTTACTGATATTCTTATTCACTGATATTCTTATTCACTGATGGTCTTATTAGCTGATATTCTTAATTTACTGATATTCTTAATTTACTGATATTCTTATTCACTGATGGTCTTATTAGCTGATATTCTTAATTTACTGATATTCTTAATTTACTGATATTCTTATTAGCTGATATTCTTAATTTACTGATATTCTTATTCACTGATGGTCTTATTAGCTGATATTCTTAATTTACTGATATTCGTAATTTACTGATATTCTTATTCACTGATGGTCTTATTAGCTGATATTCTTAATTTACTGATATTCTTAACTTACTGATATTCTTAACTTACTGATATTCTTATTCGCTGATATTCTTAATTTACTGATATTCTTAACTTACTGATATTCTTAATTTACTGGTATTCTTATTAGCTGATATTCTTAATTTACTGATATTCTTATTCACTGATGGTCTTATTCTTTGATATGCACTGATAATCTTACTTATTAATGTTCTTATTTACTGACATAATTCCACTTAATTTGAGCTTTTTTATTAGTATGAAAACAGGCTATTTTAAGTTTACAAAAATTATAGAAAATTCTATATTTGGCTGAAAGTAAAAAAGAACCACTGAGTTAACTTTCTTGAATAATGGTGTAATCCATGTTATTTTTCTCGACTGTAGTTTTGTAGTGTATGTCACAAATAATCCTTGTTTTTGAATTTGGAAATAACAAGATATTGAGTTTGTGAAACCACTTGTTTTTGGGAACCAAAGTACTACTACATGAAATATTTAAACTGTATAACAGTAAACCATTTTCCTGTGCTTACGTGAAAGTTTAAAAGTCAGAATAATATTTTGTACTTGTTTTTGGGAATACAAAGTATACTACTACAGTGAAATAGATTTAAACTGTATATAGCTCGTAGTAAACCATTTTACTGTACAGTTAACCATAATCTATTTCCTCTATTACAGTATATTTGTCTAGTGTATGACCTTTATCAAATGATGTTTATAGAAGTCAGAATTTACAGTATATTTGTCTAGTGTATAACCTTTATCAAATGATGTTTATAGAAGTCCAAATTTACAGTATATTTGTCTAGTGTATAACCTTTATCAAATGATGTTTATAGAAGTCCAAATTTACAGTATTTTATTTGAGTAAATATCAGAGTCATTATCTCATTAGAGGTTTTTATTAACAGACACCTGAAATCTGTGTATTTCTCGTTCATAAAGTAGATGATTACATAATAGACCTGTCCTTAATCAGCTTACATATACCAGTATGTATATATAAATATGTGTGTTACTGATGTATTTCAATTGGACTAGCTGTACCAGTTTTATTTCTGACAAGGTTATAGGGATGTCCATGAAATCCCAATATAACTGTATTTCAATTTATCTTTCTGGTTTCAGACAGCCTTTAACATTATAGGAAGTCATCAAATTCAAATAATGCATAGAAAAATGCCAACATCTGGTAGGGAGGGGAGTGAGGGGAGGTAGTTTACACTGATCCAGTCTGAACATACTAAAATATGTCTAAATAACATTGTAATGAATTACGAGCTACATTCTTGTAAACGTTTGAGAGAATTTCTTACAGTAAAAACAAAGAAACAAAATACTCATCCAAATCCATATTTGGTTCACCTTTCAAACCAAGAATTGTAAAGGGTGGATGACACATATTCTGCATCCTCCCAGTTTTAGAGTTTGACAAGCAATGCCCCTATCTCCACCCTACTCCCACCCATATCCCCACTTTAACACCTGTGTAACACTTAGCCAGCATAAACTGTATACGGTTATCGTGAATCCAGTTCCAAACATTTGTGTTCTGCATTTAGAACTCAGAACCTTATAAGGACTCAACGTTTCTAGTGAAGCAACTTGTATGTATGCCTGTTAATTGGCAATTTGTTTGTTCATTTCTCAATTAGTATTTCCTTCAAAGTTTGCCTATAAAAGGAAATTTGGACATACAGAAAAAACAAAAATCTCCGCATACCCATTTTCTTTTCATCTACAATTAATATAAGTGTAGAAAAGGAACCATTTCACCTAACACATTTGACTAAAATTTGGATCCAAGTTTTAATGACATGTCTTTAATGACAGGTGTGTTTATACAGTATATAGTTTAAAACACATTTGCACATAGAATCTGGACGTGTGTCAAGTACACTTTTGACTTGTGTTTGTTATAAAAGAAGCCATATGTGGACAACTGATTGTTATGCAATGCAAGGTGCCGTTTTAGACTGGCAGTTTAAAATACATACTGTGGATATAATACAGTGAATAAAGGAATGTTGAATGACATCCCAGCACAAAAACACATCAGGTATTGAGTATCAAAATTAATATAATACAAGTGAAATTTAAACAGGTGCTTCATATACATAGTATTTTATAGGCAGTTTAAAATACATCTTTTTTGGTACATAGAATAAACAAATATCATGTGATTGTTATATAATACATTTGGTAAGATATGGTTACTGTAGTACATGTATTGTATGCAAGTTCGACACCAATTATTTACTTACAATTCATTTCCAGCTGGTCACTATGGTATTATAACAGAAAACCATGCATGTAAGCATTTGAAAGCATGATAACCTTTTCTCCTAACAACCCCGGTAGTTGGTCAGCACTGCTCTTTACTTTGTTCCTCTTTGTGGTGATTAATTGGCTCCTTGGCATGGCAGGAGCCTAACCAGGTGGATTCTGTCCCACAGGGGGGTCTATCAGTTGGCCAGTGCTTGAGATGGCATCATGTGGAGTTGTTGTCATATCATGATCACTGGTTACATTATCTAATTAACTACTGGTATGCTTGACCTCAGCACCTGTTAGCAATAGAACTCTGTTGTAAAGGAAGGGAGAAGACATTTTGTTTATGGACACCTCAGCACATTTTGAACTGTAGCTGTTTGGTGGTCAACATGATGTTATGGTTGTTGTGATGCTTGTTGTGACATTTGGTCAAGAAGAATGGCAGTCTGCTATTGTGAAATATGCTACTTGTAAAAAAACACAGGAAAGGAGTCTTTTATATACTGTTTCTCAAAACCGGACCATCTGCATGTAAACCAGACATTTCCTCTAAACCAGACGTTTTTCATGATCACTTTTTTAAAATATGAATACAGAACAGAACCTATCTAAACCAGATACCCCTTAAAACCTGACTTTTTACTTGGTCTCATGAGTGTCCGGTTTCGAGGGGTTTCACTGTACAAACAAAATAGTACATTCTCCAGGCTTTTATATTGCAATCATGGCACACTGGTTGGGATGGATGTATGTATGTATGTATGTATGTATGTATGTATGTATGTATGTATGTATGTATGTATGTATGTATGTATGTATGTATGTATGTATGTATGTTTAATTATATCCATAATGCAGTGTATCAATTTAAGGTAGCCGTGTGACAACACATACGAATGTCAATGTATACATGTCATAAAGACATTGATTCTAATTTCATAGGTAGATATCTTTTTCTGTTTGGCATTAAATACATTTTGAGCTAATACAGACATTAGGATGACCAGAAACATGTTGTATTTACATAGGCTTGCTGCACTGTACATATTAAAGTCAAAGTTTGTTTTGTTTAACGACACCACATCGGCTATTGGATGTCAAACATTTAGTAATTCTGACATCTAGTCTGAGAAATGAAACCTGCTACAATTTTCTATTAGTAGCAAAATATTTTTTTAATATATACACCATCTCATAGACAGGATAGCACATACCACAGCCATTGATATACCAGTCATGGTGCACTGGCTGGAACAAGAAATAGCTCAATGGGCATGTACACACATTAAAGACTAACAATTATAGAAGAACAAGTACTTGCTTATCGTAGCCTGGAGAATGTCAAATGTGTTCAACTTTGGACACAATACACATATATATATTATAAGACTGTCCGATGACAATCATGTAGCTATAACGACTGCTTATCTCGCTCTTATTACTATGGAGAGGACAAATTTGATTCCTCCCAGTAGAAATCATTGTAGATTAGGCGATTTCCTCCCTCCTCGGGAGAACTGCACTTTACTGATAGTTGGCAGGGAAAGAAATTAGCCTGACAAGAAAGATTTTCTGTTGGAGCTCTTATTATTTATTTATGATCTGTGCTGTAATGGACTGGAAGCTGCAGTTTGTCAGGACACACGAGTACACGTAGGTACCTAAGAAAGTCTTCACGCATAACAATCAGCCTTGAGTCGGTCGGGGTTGCCGAGAGATATTGTGTGGCTTCGTTCTCTGTGCATCGTCGTTTTGCTGTGACGAGATATTGATTGAGTTTTCGTGTTTCGTGTTTCTTCCTTCTGTTACACTCAGAGACATCTTCCTTGGGGCAATGAGGTTGTTGAATGGAAATTTGTGTCAAGTCTTTCCTTTTTTTTTTTTTATCTCTTAACCTTCGTAACATGTTTCCGTTCTTTTTCTTATTTGTTTAATATGTTTTCAATCTGAAACATGATTTGGCTTTCTGTTGTTCATTGTATTTTGAGTCAGATTATAACAGAGGTTTCAGAATGTTGCAGTGTTGCTGTTCTGCCTAGTGAATACATGTACAGTCAAACCCGCTTATTTGCATACCTTCGGTGAAGCTCGATTTTATGCAATTAACCGGGTTAGAAAATTAACCCATAGTACCGACTTTCACTTTGTAACAGTCATCCAACTACAAAACGGCATGGGAGACAGTCTAGCACAGTGGAGTACTTCATACCGGAACTATGTCACATGCAGTTGGATATATATAAATGTAAAAAAAAATATATTAAAATATACATGTATATACAAAGCAAAAATTATTTTAAGAGTTGATGTACAATAGTTACTAGTACTTATCAGCTTATTGGGGAAATGAGACAAAGATAGGTGCAAAAATAGACTAAGTGCTATTCAGAACAAATCAGAAGTGAGGGATGGGAAGCAGTTGTTTTTGTATATATCCACGATATGTTTGATTTAAATTGAGTATATATAGAGAACCATGGCAACAGACCCACTACTGTAGATAAAATATGATAATAATGGTGCCCATCTCTGTGACCAGGGGCAGGAAGTAGCCAGTAGTAAAGCACTTGCCTGATGCACGGTCAGTTTAAGATTTATCCACATCAGTTGGCCCATTGGGCTATTTCTCATCCTAGCCAGTGCCCTACAACTGGTATATCAAAGGATGGTGCATATAAAAGATCTTTTGTTACTAATGGAAAAATTTAGCAGGTTTCCTTTCTAAAACTATGTGAAAAATACCAAATGTTTGACTTTCAATAGTCAGTGATTAATAAATCAATGTGCTCTAGTGATATCATTAAACAAAGCAAACTTTAACTTTCTCTTATGTGATCAACCTTTGTTTAACACCAATGTATTCTTGGTGTTGGGATGTTGTCAAACATTCACTCAGTATCTTATGTGATCAACCTTTGTTTAACACCAATGTATTCTTGGTGCTGGGGTGTTGTCAAAGATTCATTCAGTATCTTATGTGATCAACCTTTGTTTAACACCAATGTATTCTTGGTGCTGGGGTGTTGTCAAAGATTCATTCAGTATCTTATGTGATCAACCTTTGTTTAACACCAATGTATTCTTGGTGCTGGGGTGTTGTCAAAGATTCATTCAGTATCTTATGTGATCAACCTTTGTTTAACACCAATGTATTCTTGGTGTCGGGGTGTTGTCAAACATCCACTCAGTATCTTATGTGATCCGTTTTAAAACAAGGTCTAAATATTAATCCCAGGGCTCTCTCTACACTGAGGGGTAAGGTCTAAATATTAATCCCGGGGCTCTCTCTACACTGAGGGGTAAGGTAAATATTAATCCCGGGGCTCTCTCTACACTGAGGGGTAAGGTAAATATTAATCCCGGGGCTCTCTCTACACTGAGGGGTAAGGTAAATATTAATCCCGGGGCTCTCTCTACACTGAGGGGTAAGGTCTAGCTCAGTCGGTTGTTGATCACCTGAGCTGTTTGAGGTTTTTTCCTATCCCTACCAGTGCCCCATGACTGGTATATATCAAAGGCTGTGTATGTCCTGTCCTGTCCTGTCCTGTCTGTTGGAAAATGCATATAAAAAATTCCTGACTGTTAATGGAAAAATTAAACGGGTTTCCTCAGATGACAACTACCAAATGTTTCACATCCAATGGCTGATTATTAATTAATCAATGTTCTCTAGTGGTGTCATTAAACAAAACAAACTTCACTCTAACTTAACTCTGTGTTATCCACTTGTTATATAGGACGAGTGTCTCTCCATTTAATTGTCTTGTCTGAAAGTTGATTGTGCTAGCCAAATGTTTCCACGAGTGAAGCACTTAATTGTCTGGTCAAACTAGTTGTTGAAACAATTTACTTTAACTACTCTCAGAACAACTTGTTCCAGACAAGCAAACAATCCTTAATGCAGAGTTCTCATTCATTTGCTTTTGGTATTATGTTATTCAGTTTTCATGTTTTTGTTGTAATAAATATGGCTAGGATCGATCCGCGTCGGTGGGCCCATTGGGCTATTTCTCATTCTAGCCAGTTTGCACCATGACTGGTATATCAAATGCCATGGTATGTGCTATCATGTCTGTGGGATAGTACATAAAAAAGATCCTTTGCTACTAATGGGAACATGTAGCAGGTTTCCTCTCTAAGACTGTATCAAAATGACCATATGTTTGACATCCAATAGCCGATGATTAATAAATCATGTGCTCTAGCGATGTCGTTAAACAAAACAAACATTTATAATAAATATGGTATGTCCAGTTTTACAAAAAGAAAAGAAAGAAAGAAATGTTTTAGTTTTAACGACTCACTCAACACATTTTATTTTGGTTATATGGTGTTGAAGTTATGGTTTACAATCACAAAGATAATTACTGAGCAGGGGTCAAATTTTACGCTATTCCACAAAGAGTGAATTTCGAAACAGAATAGTAAAATAATTCTTCCAATATTCCATCATGAAAGTGAAAATAAAGCACGGAATACTGAAAATAGCCTGCGACTATTCCGCTTACGTTTTTTTTTCAACTACATTTTTCTGCAGAAAAAATCCTCGCGCTACTAAGACAGTGTTGTACAGGGCGACATAGCACAGTCAGGAAAACTAGTGGTACATTAATAATTGAAGGGATAGTACATTTTTAGACGAATTGTGGGTTTTTTTAATTCACTGTTCCTTTGAGATAGTGGTAAAAAATTAAATTTCAACCCCTGCTGAAGAAACCCACTGGCATTATGCAGTCCATGGGCTACTCCTTTTAATAGCATCATGGGATCTTTTATACACACCATCCCACAGACAGGATAGCACATACCACCAGTCCAGATTTACAAGTGAATTAACAATTTCATTTGTACGGTCATGAGTTTCACTATTTATTATAATGGCAGCCAGTAATCACATTTACAATGTGTAATTTTATCAACAAACTCAGTGTTTGTTCAAGAGGGGAGGCTCTGGGGTGGCTCACCCTCCAGATATGCTACATATGTATTAATTAGTGAGTATGTAATTTTTTAAATTAATTTACAAAATTACCTTTTTGAGTTGCAACTCATCCCTACAAGAAATCCTGGTTCTGACCCTAAAACTACACAATGCATCTGTAACACTTTTCAAACTACATCTAAAATAATCAGTATTACAGCAGTCTGGAAAGGTTTTCAGCAATATATGTTTAACCAGTATTTACGTAATATTTATATTGTAAATCCATATGCTAAAAAATAAAGCAGTATCATTTATTATATATATTTTAAAAACAATTTAAAAAAATTAATAAATTTATGCTTTAACAGAATTTAAAAAAAAAGAGGACTGGGTTTTTTTTTTTTCTTTTTTCTTTTCTCTTTTTTAACGAATGTAATGATAGATTTGTAATGGAGCCAATAATATGGCAAAAATATATCCTCAACCGATTCCATTCAAATTACAGTGACACCAATAACCACAATCACGTCTGTACACCAGTCTTTCATTAATCTGTCTTCTGACTGGCATTGTATTCATTCTTTTGTCTCGTAAACGCCCGGCCAACATTCACATCTTAAATTAATTGTTCTCTCCTTTTTTTGAGTGTGTGTGTGAATGTGTTTGTTGTCCAGTCAACTGTACACAATAACCAGCATTATAGCTCTGACAGTGGAAGTCAGACCCTCATGACATCATGGCACCGATCATATTGGCCACCAGTGTTTTATGACCAGTCTGTTCCTCGCTGCTGCCAGCAGACTGAAGGACAAACGTGTGCCCTGTCATGGACTCATGTGCTTTTTTTTGTGTGAGTGTGTGTGTGTGTGTGTGTGTGCTGAAATTAGCCTGAAGGGACAGTGTGGCAAAGATCCCATCAAAGTCTTGGTTGCTGTCCCGTCTTGCATTTCATGTTGTTGTTTTTTTCTCTCAATTGATGAAAGCGGCCACGTCAAAAGGAATGCTTCATAATTGAACGGGCAAAAGGAGGAAAGAGTTGTCTTTATTACACATTCAGCTGATCCAGTTGCAGCCGAACTGTGTGGGGCTGGGTATTCATTATCGTCTGTTTTAAAATGATGTGTTTTGGGGCATCAATGAATCTTTTATATGAAGGCAATATCTGTCGCATGTCGCTTCCCCAGTATTTTCGGAATTACACAACTCGGCAATAAACTCTTCATTTTTATCGTCCTGCCTGATGAGATTCTCAATGTTCAGCTATGGCAGAGCAAGACGTGCTGTTGTGGACTGGGGTTGTTGCATGGGGAGGAGGGAGGGGTAGAGATGGACAGACACACAGACAGACAGACTAAACATTTTGTTAGCAATTTAAAACCAAATTAAATAAACAATTACCTGTGTAGAAACTATACCATTATTTGAAGATGAAAAGTGATTTGTATTTAACTACTTATTTACACGTACACATTTGACACAGATGAGTATGTTTTACCTCCACACAAAAATCACCTTCTCATTATGGCCATGTTGTTTATTTCCTTTGAGTGGTCTTATTGACAGGTTCCTTTGAGTAAACCAAGCACCAGCTTCAAGATTGGTAGGTTCCCATTCACTTCCCAGTACTAGCTATAATGACTCATTCAGGAGGTTAAAGCCACTACATCGCTTTTTTTTCCCACCTCACTAACAACTAACAAGTAACTATTAACCTGTCCTTAACAGATAGCTCAGGTAGTTGATGTGTATGTCTAGGATAGCTTACTTGAACCTTAATTAGATGTAAGCATGAAAAATAGTTTGGAAATAGGACCAGTTTCATATAAGGCCATTTTTGAGTAATAACATTTTCAGATTTTTTCTATGATTCCATCCTATCGTGATGATAAATGGATTGGCTCAGTTTGTGTTTGCTGTGTATTATCTGTGTGTATTCTGCACTTGCTCCACTTAATTATGGCACTCACGGAGAGAAGTGAAAAATTAATATAATCTCTCAGCTCTTCAATAAAACACTTTTTTTGTTTTAATTTGTCACATTCTCACCCAGCTTGTGAAACAAGCATTTCAACATTTCTGTCTCTATACCCATGCATCCAGCTAGGAAGAGTTACAGTTCTTAAAGGAACTACTTCCAGATTGTATGTGTTATATGACAGTGGTTACTGATTCAACCATGATTCCCAAGCTCAGATATTCAGATGTTTGTATCCGATAAGGTGAAGAGTTCATTCTCAGTTACCAAACGTGTGGTCATTCAACACATTAACATTGTTTTACCAAAATGTTGAGGGGTTGACGGGTTTTTTTCTGTATTTTTTTTTCCTGACCCCCCTTTTTTCTGTTCTTTGTTTCCCTTTTTTGGATGTGTGTAGGATGGGGGTTAAATTTGTTTACAAAAAAAAAGTTCACTATCAGTCAAGTTCTGGCAATTTTAAACTTACTTTTGCATGATTATATATAATTATTAAATTTTGTTAATGATACTTAATTTAAATTTCATGAATTCTATCTATTGTAAAATTTTATAATGGCTGCAAACAATGGTAGTGTATAAACATTAATGCCAGCTAGAAAAGGAATAAATGATTGATAAAACTTTAGAAATGGCCCATTAACCATTTGTGTACTGTATTAGTACTAAATCCATTAACCATTTGTGTACTGTATTAGTACTAAATCCATTAACCATTTGTGTACTGTATTAGTACTAAATCCATTAACCATTTGTGTACTGTATTAGTACTAAATCCATTAACCATTTGTGTACTGTATTAGTACTAAATCCATTAACCATTTGTGTACTGTATTAGTACTAAATCCATTAACCATTTGTGTACTGTATTAGTACTAAATCCATTAACCATTTGTGTACTGTATTAGTACTAAATCCATTAACCATTTGTGTACTGTATTAGTACTAAATCCATTAACCATTTGTGTACTGTATTAGTACTAAATCCATTAACCATTTGTGTACTGTATTAGTACTAAATCCATTAACCATTTGTGTACTGTATTAGTACTAAATCCATTAACCATTTGTGTACTGTATTAGTACTAAATCCATTAACCAGTTACAGAATGCTTCACTAAATGAAACAAATTTCTCAGCAATAATGGATGATTACAAAAATACTGGTATAAAAATGTAAATATGTATATTAACATGTTAATATATATATACATATCAAAATTAGTTTTAAAAAATGTTTTATATTTATTACAATTATATGGCAAAGGTCTATTTCTGTTCCAATTATTTTGATTTATCTAATGTACAAAATTATAAAAATAATAAGTTTATAATATTTTGTTTCATTATTGTAACTAACTTTTTTTAACCTTGTGATTTCAAATAGTTTTCTTCTTTTTTTTTTCTTTTTTTTTCTGCAGCCATAACTATATTATTGTTTTTCATGGTGACATTAATCCCTAATTAATGCTTTGTTAAAGGACTTGCTGTCGACTGTTTTTAGTGAAAAAAGGATTCCTAATTCATTGTCATCTTTAATGAATATTTTTATGCAAGTAATGAATGACAAATCTTTATTTGAAGCAGCAATTATCTTCTTGCAAACAATACATTTTTCTTCCACAAATTTCAATAATATTAGAATAATCAAATTTTATGCGACCATTTTTCTTTTATGCAATATTAATTAATTAACCAGAGACGGAACCGTTGACAAGACGTTTGAGAGCTTTAGTAGCCAGCCATGTTATATCCACCACAATGATGTTTAATACGAGAGAAAACAGGCTTCTTTATGTTATTATAGTTATATCCCTGTCCCCGCACATATACACATCCACATAAAAGCCACGGTCGTCTCGCCAGTCTCTCTAAACAGTAGCAATTAGCAGATTTCCGCCCAACAGTCCTTGTAATACGCTGGAGATAAACTTATCATTTTCCATTTTACGGCATCTTTGATCATTAAAATCACTAGTACTATATATAGTCAGTCAAGTCCTCAAATTGGTAGCCAGTAGATTAGTGCAGGAAGAATGAAGCAAGCAGTACTTTAGAGAGATTTCGATGAAATTAAGCGAGGGCTGATCCGGCAATTGCGTTAGAGCGGTATCTCACAATTGTATTACCGGGAGTGAGTTCTCCTTTATTACCATCCCTGTCCTTGTGCACTTGGGTTAAGGAATCAAATTTTCCCCGGATTTGTGGTCACTTGTGAGGCCATAACCGCCACCGACAATAAGATACCGGCTTGTTGTTCATCAAACAACGACCAGCCAATTTGAAATGTATAACTGGACCTCGGATTGACCACTACAATAAAGCCAGTTTTTTTGTCCCCGACACAATGGTTGTCCATCTGTTGCAGACCCATTGTGATCGGGTAGCTGGCTGATTATAGAAAGTCAAAACTAAGAAAAGATTTGTGCCGTAAAGTCTTGATGGTATAATGGCCCAGAAACATCAATTTGCTATTTATTAAAGACTGATTTGGGTTTTTTTTACCCGTTTATATATATATATATTTAATAGTTACCAGTAGTTTCTGATACTGAGCATTGCATTATATGTAATTATAGGAGACAACTCCATAAGCTGTTTTTGTTGTTGTTTTTAATTAATCATTGTACCTGTATTAAAACCTACTGTATACAAATACAAAATAAATCAGCTAAAATTCACTGACATTAATATCACTAAACTTGATAATGAATCATGAAAAATACTTCATCTAATCACAATTTATTTTTTATATATTAAGTTTCACTTAATAGTTTTAGTTTTAAAAATATATAATCCACTGACAAAAATATTTTTGTTTTAAACAGTATTTAAGCTTTTCAAAAGTGCCCTAACTTTCAGTTACCGTAATAATGCCTACGAGAATGTAGATAATATGTCTACGTACTGTTTAACTTTAACCTTTCCCACCCACACTAACTCAGTATATAAAATGACGGCACATTTGAAAGATTTATTTCACCAACGATTGCTTTTGCTCATCTTGTGATGATGTCAAGCAGTTTGTATTTACAATTTTCAACATTTTCACTACTTGGTTGTCACAGCCGTTATGAGCCAATCTATTTGCAAGTGTTATACTACAATCGAACCAAACATGTGTATAACATGGCCTGATGTGGTATTGAACACCTAGCTACACACGTTTCATTTCATTACATACACACACTCACACACACACACACTCACACACACACACTAAAACAGCAACATTTGTTTAATCAACATGAGGGTATACCGATGACTGGATGATAACGCTGACAGACACACATGGTCGAGAGAGAAACAGAGAGATACTGTAGATAGAGACAGACCGGCAATAGGTATATACTTACGTGAGAGGTGGTCCCACATATAACTGTTTACTATTGTCCAAGTCTGCACAAAGACCACCAGGGTCGTCAGCAGGGGAAAGGGTAGCTTATCCATCCCTTATCCACTCACGGCAGACAGTCAGGCGGGCGGGCAGACGGGCAGCTAGCCACCGACAACACACAACACTTGGTGCGGGTGACAGCACAGCACGGAGGACCACAATGTGAATGGAAAAAAAAAACCTCAACGAACAGAACGTCTCAATCTGCTTTGCTGTGATAATCCAGTGGCACCAATCAAACAACGTACAAGAGATGTACACAACTACAGTAGCCGACATGTGCTGGCAGATAATTATAGAACAGTACACACACACACACATCTAATGCCATCAGACATTTGCAGCCAATCAGATGATCACTGCTTTATGCCATTCCATTACCATGCCAACTGACACCGCCACACAGGTTGGGAGGAGTTGCTTCCCTGCACACTTTGATGGTTGGTCTATGCGAGATGATTTTCTGTGGGAGGTTTTTTCAAAGTAGAAATTAAAGTTTGTTGCCAGGATTTTAGAAAGTAAAATTGGGTGATCTTTGTAAATAAATAGATGGTGTAGAAAATAGCTTGTTAAAAGAATGTTATATGATATTTATTTTAACTTGTTTATTTTGTGATTTTAGTTTATTGCAAATATTGTTTTTTGAAGTGTAAGTTTTATTTAGATGATGAATTTCTTTGTAACAAATGCACAGGTATTTTTGAATATTAATTTTAATGTTATTTAGTGAACAAATTATAACAACAGTTATTGGAATATTAATTAGTAAAGAATATAACTTGTAAGGATTATTTTTTAATTTATAATAAGTAAAACTTTAATAAATATTTTTATTAAAATCGAAAAGTAGACTAGTATAGTACCAATATTATATATATATATATATATAATTTTATTTTTATTATTTATTTTATTTTATTTTATTAATAAAATTTAAACTAATTTGATACGTTTTTGTTTTGTTTTTAATTGTTTTAATTAATATTTTATTTATTTATATATTTCTTTATATCATTATTATTATTTTAATTTTTATGTTTTTATTTTTTTTAGTACTTATTTTAATTTTTTTTATTTATTATTACTTCTTTTTTTTAAAGTTATTTTTTTATTTATTTATTTTTAAATCAATGTATGGAAATAAAGAGAGACAATAAAATCCAAATGGTTGAAAGTTAACATTTAAAAAATATGTTAATATAAAATAACATGAGCTAATGAATGACATGTTATTTCACATATTATGCATTAGATTTGCAAACTGGCTGAACACAACTAAAAAAAGGAGGAATTCAAAATGATAAACTTTGACATCTATGAACCCATTGGAGTATTTCCTATTGACCTTGTTGTTGGTTTGAGTGTGTTTAAACACTGGTCTAAGTTTATGACATGTAGCTTGTTTGAAGAAGATCAAACTCTCAAATCACAGAATGACTGTTATGGTGGGATGCTGGGCCAGAACGAAGCCCCAGGGGTAAAGTGCTCGGGTGATGCACGGTCGGTTTGGGATCGATCCCTGTCAGTGGGTCCATTGGGTTATTTCTCATTCTCTTTTTCTCCAAAATGTCAAAATAAGCATATACTGTTATGTTAAGACACCAAATAGCTGTATAGTTTAGAATATGCTAATTGTTTGTTTTATTTAACGACACCACTAGAGCACATTGATTTATTAATAATCAGTTATTGGATGTCAAACATTTGGTAATTTTGACATATAGTCATAAGAGAGGAAACCTGCTACCTTTTTTCCATTAGCAGCAAGGGATCTTTTATATGCACCATCCCACAGACAGGACATCACATACCATGGTCTTTGTCTTTGGTATACCAGTTGTGGTGCACTGGCTGGAACGAGAGATAGCCCATCGGGTCCACCGACTGGGATCGATTCCACACCAACCACACACCAAGCGAGCACTTTACCACTGGGCTACCTCCCGCCTGAATATGCTAATAATAATATCTTGTTGAAAATGCTGTAGCATTATTAAACACATATCTTTCTTTCTTTGTCAATCGTTGGAGAAGAGAGTAGAATGTGGTTTTAATCACACCTCAGTGCATTATGTAATTAGGAAGGGGAGGCACCATAATTGGTATTTTATATCTTATGGATTGGCCACATTTTTCCCTAATGCATACGTGATACCTTTTCTCTCTCTTTATTTTTTGATTGCCTTCTCTCCCCAGTGTGATCTTATTTTTTTTAATGTCCCTTGTCAATTACAAGGTATCGTTCTTAAAGTAATTATGATACTTAGTGAAACTACAAAAACAAAAACAAAATAAGAAACTTCCACTAACTTTGCTTGAACATAACTTGATGAAAACAAACCGGGGGAATAATTGTTATATATGCGTTTAAAGAGTGTTCCATGATGCATCGTTTGGTGCAAAAATCATGGCCATAGGTTAACAGAAACTGGGAGAAATTTTGACCAAGTGTGGTAGGGGTTAAAAAACAAAACACCCACTTAATAACGGGTATGACCACCTCTTGAATTGACCACTGCAGTGCATCACAGGTGCATAGAATTGACTAAAGTGTTGATTTCTGCCTGTGGAATATTGTTCCATTCCTGAATGAGCGCTTGACGAAGTTCGTTGACGTTAGCGGGTGGGTTGGGACGACGCCTCAGTCGTCTGTCCAGACTATCCCAGACATGCTCGGTGTGGTTGAGATCAGGACTTTTAGCGGGCCAGTCATCAATGAAATCAGTGTTATTTGTCCTAAGAAAATTTACAGTGTCTCCAGCTGTATGAGAGGTGGCATTAGCATGCTGAAAAATCGTTGTTATGGAACAGAGGAATGACGTGATGAGTGAGAATGTCATCGCTGTAACGTTGAGCATTTAAATTGCCATCAATGACGACTAGTGGTGAACAATAACCATGGGCAATGGCTGCCCAGACCATGACAGAACCCCCACCCCCGAAACGATCTCGTTCAAGAACACAACAGTCAGCATAGCGTTCATTTCTCCTACGGTAGACGCACACCCTGCCATCACCACGTTGTAAAGAAAATCTGGATTAATCCGAAAAAAGAACGGTATTCCAGCGTCGCCGTATCCAACGAGTGTGTACACGTGCCCAATTAAGACAATTTAGACAATGACGTTGCGTTAAAACGCATCCGACGTAAGGACGTCGTGCATGTAAACCGTTCTCCCGCAGACGATTACGAACAGTTTGCCCACTGATTCGGTTATTATGAAGCCCAGGTGTGTTAGCAGCAGTAGCGGTGGCAGTTTGGAATCGATTGCGTAAATGCGTGTTCATGATATAGCGGTCTTGACCACGCGTTGTAACACGCGGACGTCCACGATGTGGCAAGTCGTTGGTGCTTCCTGTCGTTCGAAATCTTACGCGTAAATTATTGGGTATTCTTGGCATACTGAAAATGCTACAATGTAAAAAACGTTAATTTGTTTACAAATTTTGAAGCGTTTTCGTTCACTTGACAACAATGTCAGTAAGACAAGTAAAACAAATTGACCGAATGCACATGCAAATTGAATTTCACGTTGTCGACGATTAACAGTGCAAAAATAATCGATAAAATTCATGAATTTTGATAATACAGCTCAAGGCTAATACTACCTATATAATTTCATTACACAATGAATTCTTTAACACAACAAATACTATATGTACAAATCGGAAGTTTCTTTTTTTGTTCAGTATATATATAAAAAGAGAAGAAGTTGTAACGTATAAACTAAGTCCTTTTTGTTTTCTGTGGGCAGCCATCTAAACTGTCATCTACTGTTATTGCCAGTACAGCCAGCCACGTTTTCATGATGTGATAACATCTTAATAAAGGCACTTTCAGACTCCTTAAAGAGATACCCATCGTTTGGGGCATTGGGAAATGCTTTCTGCTTTTACTGCTTTTTCTTGTCCATTATTTTAAATAATAACAAAGGTTTCAGGCCATATACCAACTTGTTATATACCCACAGTACAACTCCTCTAAACCAGACACCATCCATACCAAGTAAAATGTCCCGTTTTAAGAGATATCTGGTTTAGAAAGGTTCTCTTGTGTACAGATATTTAAAAAGGGACCATGAAAAACGTTTTTGAGGGAATTCCAGTGTACAGAGGGTCTGGTTTTGAGAGGTTTCACTGTATATATATATATATATATTTGGATTAAAAAAAGTTAAAGTTTGTTTTGTTTAACAACACCAGTAGCAGATTGATTTATTAAGCATCGGCTGTTGAATGTCAAACATTTGGTAATTTTTACATATAGTCTTACAGAGGAAACCTGCTACATTTTTTCATTAGTAGCAATGCACCATCCCACAGACATGATAGCACATACCATAGCCTTTGATATACCAGTCATGGTGCACTGGCTGGGATGAGAAATAGCCCAGTGAGCCCATTGATGGAGATCAATCCCAAACCGACCGCTTTACCACATGTTGTCTCCCCCCCCCCTGCATAATAGACTGTCCACTTACTTTGATGGTCTTTTCTCTTTCTTTTTTAAACAGATTTCAAAAGAAATTAAAGAAATGTTTGTTGAATGACACCCCGGCACGCACACATGTACGCACACATGCACGCACGCGCACACACACACACACACACACGCATGCATGCACACTCTCTAACACAGATATACACACACATACACACACAGGTATGAACACACACACACATACACAAGCACACACACATACACAAGCACACACAAATACACAAGCACATTCACACACACACACACATATACACACACACACAGAAACACACACACACAGAAACACGCACACACACACACACACAGAAACATGCACATGCACAGAAACACGCACACACACACACACACACAGAAACATGCACACATACACACACACAGAAACATGCACGCACATACACACACACAGAAAGACGCACGCACACACACACACAGAAACACGCACACACACACACACAGAAACACGCACACACACACACACACACACAGAAACACGCATACACACACATACACAAGCACACACAAATACACAAGCACATTCACACACACACACATATACACACACACACACACACAAAAACATGCACGCACACACAGAAATACACACTCACGTGGGTCATGGGTGATCAAATAATGCAGTGCATTTAGACCAATGTCTAATGCTCTTAGAGTTACTAAGTTAGTAAAATGAATTTATCATTTAAACTTGTTTTATAGTCCAGTAAAACGTATTTAAAAGTTGAAATCCATGGGAGCAAGTAAAGCTGGCCTGTTAAGATGGTTAGCTGTTTAATAAACATAATAATACAGTTCAGTATGCATATACTATATTATGTGGGAGAAATGCAATGTGCTTTCTTATCACAGATGACTGTTTTATACACTTCAGTGTATTATAGTCTGTGATGTGTGGAGAAATATTATGTGTTCGCTTATGATAGGTAACTGTATAATACAGTTCAGTATGTACTATATTCTGTGATATGTGGAGAAATATGTTATGAATGTTTGCTATATTCTATAATGTGTGGAGAAATATAATGTGGTCGCTTATGACAGGTGACTGTTTAATGCAGTTCAGTATGTACTATATTTTGTGAGTTGAGAGAAATATAATGTTGTCGCTTACGACAGGTGACTGTTTAATGCAGTTCAGTATGTATTATATTTTGTGAGTTGAGAGAAATATAATGTGGTCGCTTATGACAGGTGACTGTTTAATGCAGTTCAATATGTACTATATTTTGTGAGTTGAGAGAAATATAACATGGTCTCTTATGACAGGTGACTGTTTAATGCAGTTCAGTATGTACTATATTTTGTGAGTTGAGAGAAATATAACGTGGTCTCTAATGACAGGTGGCTGCATAAGGGAGGTAGCCTGTGTGGAAGGTTTCACTGTGTAAGGTGTTTTGTTTTTCCAATCCAACATTAATGCTTCTTTTTATCCCTTTTTGATTTGTTGCATAATCCAGTAAGTGGAAACTAAAAATATCGGCTTTCATGTACATGGTCATAAAAGCTCGAATAGGATTATTATAAATTAAAAATTAATGTCATTTCAACACCAATCCATCGACAGTAACACACATTTTTTTTGTATATATGAAAAAAATATATATTGAGAGAAATAAAAGTTGGTGAAAAAAATTCTATTCCTGCTTTTTTATTATGATTGCGAGGAAATGTAATGGATCCTGTTCTTTGGTTTGCATGCGCAGCTGTATCGTCGAATCTTAATATTGTATGATCTCACAGGTAATAAATTTTTGCTTGAACGGACAAAAACAGTCATGGATCCATTGACAGGACTAATAGAAAAACAGCAGCGACTGAGTGCAGAATACAATTAGCGCCTATCGATATCTCCGCGTGTTTGTTGCTAATCCATGGCAGCGTACCTGATACTATTTTACAGAAAATAGATTTAATTAATTCTTTTGTACGGGGTGTGAGACGATTTATTTCAAAGTGTAGCATATTCGAGAAATTGATGAAATGGTTTCATGATATTGTGATGGAGCTTTTTATATGAATATGGCTGCATTTGCGTTGGTTATTGTTCCCAAATAGCATATTTCAAATGTCTGGCCATGAAAAAATCCCAAACATAAAAGAAGCCATCCATTCATCCATCCATCCATTCATCCAATCATCCAATCCATCTATCCATCCAATCATCCTATCCATCCATTCATCCAATCATCCTATCCATCTATCCATCCAATCATCCTATCCATCCATCCATCCATCCATCCATCCATCCATCCATCCATCCATCCATCCATCCATCCATCCATCCATCCCTCCCTCCATCCATCCATCCATCCATCCATCCATCCATCCATCTATCCACCCACCCATCCAATCATCCTATCCATCCATCCATCCATCCATCCATTGTTCCATCCATCCATCCATCCATCCATCCATTGTTCCATCCACTGCATCCATCCATGCGTCCATCCATCCGTCTGTATATCTGTCCATCTGTCCATCCATCCATCCATCCATCCATCCATCCACTTATCATCTTATCTTTCCATCCATCCAGTGTTTGGTAACTTTGTTATGCCTGTCAGATTTAGCAAATGACAATGGAGAGGAACAAAAGAGGGAGGAAGTATGTGCAATGATATCATAAGATAGCTGGTGACATCACCGAAAGACACAGTGGGACATATCAGTTTCTAGTAGGACATATCACTTTGATACATACTAAAAGATGTTTTAATCGTATGGGTAATAAAATGCTGTATTAACCAGATTCTCTTCACAGTGGCTAAAAAATTGAATTGATGGTGGGCCGTAGCCCAGTGGTAAAGCACTCGCTTGATGTGTGGTTGATTGGGTTATTTCTCATTCTAGCCAGTGTATCAAGACTGATATATTAAAGACCATGGTATGTGCTATCCTGTCTGTGGGATGGTGCATATAAAAGGTCACTTGCTATTAATGGAAAAATGTAGTGGGTTCCTTTCTTAGACTATATATCAAAATGACCAAATGTTTGACATTTAATAGCCGATGATTAATAAATCAATGTGTTCTAGTGGTGCCATTAAACAAGGCAAACATTTTACAAACGGGAATCAGTACTTCTAATCTCCATGGTTACGTCACACCATGTTACCTTCCGAAATGGCTTTATATTCTGACAGAAGAAATAATTCCTCACATATTTGTGCAATAATAGGTTCAATACTGGTTGACATGCAAGTTAATAACTTTCACTTGAGTGGATAAAAACACTCCCAGCCCCATTGATGTTGTTAATAGCCGAAACCGTAATTGAGTGCGGATAGTCATCACAACTTATTGATGTCTTTTTGTTCGTGCCCGAGCTGAATTCAGATGATATTGTGACTTTGCGTTCACTTTTTTCCAAAGAAAAATAGATTAAATAAAAATCGGTGGGGGGGAAATTTCCTACCAGTATATGGAATCAGATTTGTATATGTTATCTAGGTTGTTGATTGTAAACAATTGTCTATTTCACCGAGTTATGTGTGTGTGCATTTTGAGCAATTTCTGGTGCTGATGACAGATACACATATGATCACTATATGATACAAAACAATCATTTTAATTTCATATATAGTATTGATTGTGCATTTCAGTTAGTTATAAGGGTCTTTCACAGTTTTGGTACTTCTGATAATGTAATGTAATGCGATAATGTAAAGTATGTGTTAATAATTTGTGTTTTTAATTTGATGGTTATGGTTGATTATAAATGCCACACACACATGTGGAGATGTGCATGTACTTGATGGACATTTCTTTAATTATATATATATATATATATTTCTGTATATGTGGTCTGTATCCACATGCTTTAATGGAACACCAAGACTGATATGTATTAAGCAGTCACCTGTCTTCAGAAGGCACCTTACAATGTTTGAAAAACATATAAAATAATACAAACTGACTATATTAAACAGCTACTTCGCTTTAAACGTTGTATCTTTAGATGATTCGTTAACACAGATGCGACTGTAATCTGAAATGTATAAATGAAAGGTGATGTATTATATCACATGCATTCTGTAACCTGTTATATCTTTAGGTGACTCGTTAACACAGACGTGACTGTAATCTGAAATGTATAAATGAGAGTTGATGTATTATATCACATGCGTTCTGTAACCTGTTATATCTTTAGGTGATTCGTTAACACAGATGCAACTGTAATCTGAAATGTATAAATGAAAGGTGATGTATGTATTAAATGATTTCTATAACCTGTTATATATTTAGGTGACCAGTAATTTACACAAATGCGACTGTAATGTGAAATATATAAATGAAAGGTGATGTATGTATAACACGAGTTCTGTGACCTGTTATATCTTTAGGTGACTCGTTAACACAGACACAACTGTAATCTGAAATGTATATAAATGAAAGGTGATTTATATATATCACAAGCGTTCTATAACCTGCTATATTTTTAGGTGATTCGTTAACACAGATGCGACTATAATGTGAAATGTATAAATGAAAGGTGATGTATGTATATCACACAAGTTCTATATCTTAAGGTGATTCATTAACACAGACATGACTGTAATCTGAAATATATAAATGAGAGTTGATGTATGTATATCACACGCATTCTACGTCCTGTTGAATACAGATGGCTCCATCTGTGGTGTGATGATAGCACTGTGATGGTCCGGATATGCTGGTGAGAATGTCCAGGAACTCGGGGACACCCAGCCAGCTGTGTTAGTGATTGCCGCCCCCAGGCCTGTAATCACTGCATTCATTTTACATGAGAGTAATTATTTGTCAATATGTAAAATGTCTTCAGGACACCAGTATGTATCTGGTCTGCTGTGATGGAACCTTTATTTGTCACATGTTCCTGGCACTCTGGGCTTTCTCTCTGTTAGCAAGAAATAATTGTTGAGGCGTCTGAGTGATAAATTATCTCTCATCTGTTGTTTTGTCTGGAACCTAATAGCAATGGGTTTTCGGGGGGGGGGGGGGTATGCTAGGGTATCATTAAACATTTGTTCATGTGCTGTCTGTCCATCTGTTACTGTGTCCATCCATCCATCCATCCGTCCATCCGCTCGTCCATCCATCCATCCGTTTGTTCGTCCATCCACCCATCCATCCATCTATCTGTCCGTCTATCCATCCATCCATCTATTCATCCACTAGTCCATCCATCCATCCACTCATCCATCTGTTCATCTATCCATCCATCTGTCCGTCCATCCATCCATCCATCCGTCCGTCCGTCTGTCCATCCGTCTGTCCGTCCGTCCATCGATCTGTTTGTCCATTAGTCCCATTCATCCATTCATTCTGTTAAAGCTATGGTTCAACCTTAAATGAAGGACCCTCTATGTAGCAACCACTGACTTGCAAAGGGCACACATGCAGGTCCCCTACATTCATGAATTCATGGATTTTATTTCTGTCTTAATATAGGTCACCTTACTCCTAAATTGTATAAAATAATTCTGACCTTTATTAAACAAACACCTGTGTTAATGACTGATCTTCCAAAATAATCCATTGCTGTGACGTCACACTGTTCTAACCACTTATGTATGAGAGTTTTTTGTTCATACTCCATATACAATGTACATTTAAAAAAAAGAAGAAGATTTTCTTTAATGACACCACAAGTTCACAATGATTTATTGATCATCGGCTATTGGATGTCAAACATTTGAAACCCGCTACATGTTTCCATTAGTAGCAACGGATCTTTTATTGTCACCATCCCACAGACAGGATAACACATACCATAGACTTTGATTTACCAGTCATGTTGCACTGGCTGAAATGAGAAATAGTCCAATGGGCCCACCGACAGGGATCGATCCCAGACCTACCACACATCAAGCAAGTGCTTTACCAATGGGCTACATCTTACCCGCCCATATAAATATGGATAAAAATCTGGCCTGTGCCTTGTTCCCTTCGATTAGAGACTGTGCTTCCCTCACTAGAAATTGCCCCTCCCCCAGATTGCCCCATAGAGATTGCCCCTCTCCTCCTAATCCTGTTGATATAATTTCTATGGCCTTAAACACTATAACAGTTTTCAAGAATCTACAGCTGTGAACAATGCAATTTGAACCTTTTTTAACGTTCAGGTCAGAGGTCAGAATCTGCTTTAGGGCAACACGCCACCATTAGTCATGTCGTTACTTGCTGTAGCAGCTTAATATAGTCCGGTTTGTCCTGTCGTTACTTGCTGTAGCAGCTTAATATAGTCCGGTTTGTCCTGTCGTTACTTGCTGTAGCAGCTTAATATAGTCCGGTTTGTCCTGTCGTTACTTGCTGTAGCAGCTTAATATAGTCCGGTTTGTCCTGTCGTTACTTGCTGTAGCAGCTTAATATAGTCCGGTTTGTCCTGTCTTTACTTGCTGTAGCAGCTTAATATAGTCCGGTTTGTCCTGTCATTACTTGCTGTAGCAGCTTAATATAGTCCGGTTTAGGAAAAAGTTCCTCATAAACAAAAAAAATCTTTCTTTGAGTGTTGTATTTTTCACAGAATATATTCTGACATAGAAATTGTATTGAACTGCATGGAGTAATTAACGGTGGTGTATAACCTTAGAGAATGGACTTCCTGTACATTCTCCACTGCTTGATTAAACTATTACAACTTGGTCTGTATTAAGCAGCTGATTGTCTTAAAGCAACTACATGGTGGACCTTTTGGGTGGCTTTATAAATGGGTTTTTGTTGTATATTTTATTAAATATTGTATAAATAAACTTGTTAACTCCTGCACATTTAATTAATTCAAATGTAAAAGTTCAGGCGAAATGGAATAGTTTCAAGTTAGCATCACTCACCTGATGTATTGTCAGTCTATAGAAGTCAGCATCTATGTAATACATCACTCACCTGATGTATTGTCAGTCTATAGCAGTCAGCATCTATGTAATACATCACTCACCTGATGTATTGTCAGTCTATAGCAGTCAGCATCTATGTAATACAGCACTCGCCTGATGTATTGTCAGTCTATAGAAATCAGCATCTATGTAATACAGCACTCGCCTGATGTATTGTCAGTCTATAGGAGTGAGCATCTATGTAATACATCACTCACCTGATGTATTGTCAGTGTATAGCAGTCAGCATCTATGTAATACAGCACTCACCTGATGTATTGTCAGTCTATAGGAGTGAGCATCTATGTAATACAGCACTTGCCTGATGTATTGTCAGTCTATAGAAGTCAGCATCTATGTAATACAGCACTCGCCTGATGTATTGTCAGTCTATAGGAGTGAGCATCTATGTAATACATCACTCACCTGATGTATTGTCAGTCTATAGCAGTCAGCATCTATGTAATACATCACTCACCTGATGTATTGTCAGTGTATAGGAGTTAGCATCTATGTAATACAGCACTCACCTTATGTATTGTCAGTCTATAGGATTGTTCCCGTCGGTGGGCCCATTGAGCTATTTCTCATTCCAGTCACTTCTCCACGACTGGTATATCAAAGGCTGTGGTATGTGCTATCCTGTCTGTGGGATGGTGCATATAAAAGATCCCTTGCTACTAAAGGAAAAATGTAGTGGGTGCCCTATCTAAGACTATCAATGGCATACCCAACATGAGGCAAATGAGGCGTTTGCCTCGTCTGGAATTTCCCCAGATTTATTTTATTTTTCCCATGTCACTGATATTTATTTTACAGGTCTGGGTTTGCCTCAGCATTTTTTCCTTTCTGGCTATGCCCCAAACTATACATCAAAATTACCAAATGTTTGACATCCAATAGACGATGATTAATAAATCAATATGCTCTAGTGGTGTCATTAAATAAAATTTTAACATATGTAATATGTTTTGTGAAACTGTTCTTGTGGACTTTTTTTTCACTTTCATGGAGGAATGAATGGATGGATGGATGGATGAATGAATGAAGAAATGTTTAAATGAATGAATTTATAAAGGAAGGAAGGAAGGAAGGAAGGAAAGAGTGTGCATTATTAACAGTACGCCAGTGCAAAGGAATTAAAAGATATTTTACTGGATTTTACAATTGAAGAAACTGAATCTGTTGATCCATGACTACAATCATTGGTTAGTTAGCAGCAAATGGGTGAAATAATCCTTTCTCTTTGAAGATATTTCCTCAAAGAATTATTTTTCCGGAAGTGTAAAACAATTAACACTTTCGTTTGTTGTGCGTGCTTGTTTATGTCTTTGAACACAAAGCAAACTCCTCTGTACTGCTTTAATCTTGTTTTATTACTTTTGTTTGCACTTGAAAAGAAATCAAAATATATAAATAAATTATTACCTCCCACCAAAACGATGGTTTATGCCAAATTTATTTCTCTTACTGAAGATTGGTGTCCAATTATTCAGCAATTGTGAGAATGAAGATTCTTCTTTTCAAGTAAAATTACACCAGGATTATACAAAGTTCTACATGAAGTAACAACAAAGAAAGGTTAAAGTTTGTTTATTTTAGCAACGCCACTAGAGCACATTGATTTATTAATCACCGACTATTGGATGTCAAACATTTGGTAATTTTGACATATAGTCTTAGGAAACCCTATACATTTTTGCATTAGTAGCAAGGATTTTTTATATGCACTATCCCACAGACAGGATAGCACATACCACATCCTTTGATATACCAGAAACGAGAAATACATGTAGCCCAATGGGCCCACTCATGGGAATCGATCTTAGACTGACCACGCCTCAATCAAGCATTTTACCACCAAGCCCCTTAACAAAGAAAGGAAAAAGAAAGAAATGTTTTATTTAACGACACACTCAACACATTTTATTTACGGTTATATGGCATCAGACATATGGTTAAGAACCACACACATATTGAGAGGAAACCTGCTGTCACCACTTCATGAGCTACTCTTTTCAATTAGCAGCAAGGGATCTTTTATATGCACCATCCCACAGACAGGGTAGTACATTGATATACCATTCGTGGTGCACTGGCTGGAACAAGAAATAGCCCAATGGGTCCACCGACGAGGATTGATCCCAGACCGACCGTGCATTCTTAACAAAGAAAGGAAAAATATTTATTTATTATTTCTTTTTTTTCTTTTTTCTTTTTTTGTATTAAAGACACTTCAGTACATTGTAAACCACAGCTATTGGTGTTTAACATATAATTATTTCAACATTTAATAAGAAATCATATGTCACCATATAGGTTACTCTTACTGAATAGCAGCAAGGATTTTTTACATGTGCTTTACAAAGGACAGGAATTCACAAACCACGGCCTTTGATAAATACCAGTCATGGATCACAGGTTGGGACAAGATAAAAGACCCTTTAGGTCCAACAAGGACAATCGATTTTACAACCTATCATGCTTTAGTCGAGCACTCTAACTGAGCTAACCGGCCTCGGTGGCATTGTGGTTAGGCCATCGGTCTACAGGCTGGTAGGTACTGGGTTCGGATCCCAGTCGAAGCATGGGATTTTTAATCCAGATACCGACTCCAAACCCTGAGTGAGTGCTCCACAAGGCTCAATGGGTAGGTGTAAACCACTTGCACCGACCAGTGATCCATAACTGGTTCAACAAAGGCCATGGTTAGTGCTATCCTGCCTGTGGGAAGCGCAAATAAAAGATCCTTTGCTGCTAATCAGAAAGAGTAGCCCATGTAGTGGCGACAGCGGGTTTCCTCTCAAAATCTGTGTGGTCCTTAACCATATGTGTGATGCCATATAACCGTAAATAAAATGTGTTGAGTGCGTCGTTAAATAAAACCTGTTATGTCCTCCAAGGATGGGCGATCCTATGACCTATCATACCTCAGGCAGGTGCTCTACCACTGCGCAAACTACACACATGCTGTTCAAAATTAAGAATAATTAATAAAAAACCCAAGGGTCTTACTGTATGTAAATGTATGCTAAGCTGCACAAAGGCCGGGCGTCTGACTTGTCAAGTGATATTCAGTAGGGAGTGCGACACCTGCGTCGTCATTGTAAGAACCGTCTGTGTGAAACTTGGCCTACCCCAAACCCATACCCACTCACTCAGTGTCAGGTATTCAAACTCACCCACTCGGACCCACAGGGTTAATCATTTTCCAGCAAACAGTATTTACCTTTTAGTGGAAAAGTCTGTTATTTGAATTACACCCAGCCATCGGTTCATATTCGTTGTAAAGCCGGCTTTGGTGAAAATGTCAATAGACCGTGTTTCATTTTCCTAAGCGTCGTTCAAACATGGTTTACTGTGAAGTGCGGGAGAAGAAAAGATGTTTTTTAAACAAATAATTGCTAGTTTTATAATCACAACAGTAAACACTTATTGATTTTACAAAGAAGCCAAGTGGGTTTTTATGAGTATTAATTGATTTCAGTTTAAATCGATATGGAAATTGAAAATTTAATTTACTTAACATAAAGGTTGTATTCATTGTTATTGTATAGATGGCTGATAGGTATGGTGTTTTGGTGTAAGCTGTATTGAGGTGTCAGAATTTGGTTTGTGTGTTTTATTGTTACATCCGCACTGTACCAGACCCGGATCTGTGTTATGGTCTAAAATGACACGAAACGTTGGTTTTCATTTGTTTGGGTTTTTTTCCTTCTTTATCTACCTGGCTGTCTCGCCACAGAACTTTTAATAATGCTGTAAATGATTAGCAGTAATATGTAGCATCATTTATTTGTGCAAATACTATTATCTGTTCTAATAAATTAATGTCCTAGAAATTGAAATTTATGTGGTGGGTATATATAGATATTATATGAGCTTGTGTGTCATACTGATTATATTACCAGAGCAAGAGCGAGGATAATACATGAATCCTGATACGAGTTTCATAAGATCAGTATTATTAACACACGAGTGTAATAATTTCTTTATTATTCACATTATCCAAAATATTATTTTTATGAATAACAAGCTTAGACCATGTCAAAACATTTCAAATGTATGGCATCATTTTGATAATGTTTATACATATCTAACACTGGGGAAGCTGCATTAAGTTTTGACATTGCTTCACAAAATGACGTCATTCGTTGGGCACGTGAAATCATTATGACACATGTGGGTCATACTGGTTATATTTCCATGATTATCTTGAATTATGTAGATAATAGATATAAAAATATACTGATGTCAAGAAATAAGTGATCACAAAAATAGTAACAGCAGATAGAGATTGCAACCACAACCCTCAATCCATATGTCAGAAGTTGGTCATGCTTCTGCAGTCATTTTGGCTCTATTGACACTCAATCCCACATTACAATTCTGTATGAAATACAGAGATTATTATGCTAATAGTGAATAAAATTGGGTCTATACAGTGCCATGTGTTCTCTAATGTCTTTCTGTCAGTATATGATTGCTCAGCCCCATGTGATCAGATCTCGATCAGCCTTAACTCATTTCATAAATACATAGAGGATATTTCATGTTTTTTGTCAAAGTCGTGAGATATGATTGCAAACTTTACTCGATGAGATATAAATCATATTTGACAAAAAACATGAAATTTTCTATTTATTATATAACTTTTGGCAATTTACCTTTATTTTTAAAATGCCAGCAGCAAAATAGTTCCGGTTTTCTTACAGTGAAGATAACACTTTCTATAGTGATGATAACACAGTTTAGAGTGAAATAGTGAATTTATCACTCTAAAATGTGTTATCATCACTGAGTGACTGATAACACTTTTATTTCACTGCTATTTTAAGATATTTCACTAAATGTTATATAATAAAGTGAAACCTCTCTAAATCAGACACCCATGAGACCAAGTAAAAAATCCAGTTATCATGGGGGTCCTGTTTAGAGAGGTTCGGTTCTTTACTGATTGTTTAAAAAGGAGTGTGAGAGAACATCTAGTTTTGAGGGAATTTCAGTTTTACACAGGGTCTGGTTTTGAAGGCTTTCACTGTATATTATATGGCCTACAGTTCAGTCCAACTTTATTTTCATGCTTATATCCAATTAAGGTTCAAGCACGCTGAACTGGGCACACACCTCAGCTATCTGATCTGTCTGTCCATGACAGTGGGTTAATTGTTAGTGGTTATAGTGAGAGAAAAGATGGTGTAGTGGCCTTACACCTACCCATTGAGTTGTTAAAACTGGCTCTGGGTGGGAGCCGGTACCGGGCTGTGAACCCACTATCTACCAGTCTTAGTGGTTATAGTGAGAGAAAAGATGGTGTAGTGGCCTTACACCTACCCATTGAGTTGTTAAAACTGGCTCTGGGTGGGAGCCGGTACCGGGCTGTGAACCCACTATCTACCAGTCTTAGTGGTTATAGTGAGAGAAAAGATGGTGTAGTGGCCTTATACCTACCCATTGAGTTGTTAAAACTGGCTCTGGGTGGGAGCCGGTACCGGGCTGCGAACCCACTATCTACCAGTCTTAGTGGTTATAGTGAGAGAAAAGATGGTGTAGTGGCCTTATACCTACCCATTGAGTTGTTAAAACGGGCTCTGGGTGGGAGCCGGTACCGGGCTGCGAACCCACTATCTACCAGTCTTAGTGGTTATAGTGAGAGAAAAGATGGTGTAGTGGCCTTATACCTACCCATTGAGTTGTTAAAACTGGCTCTGGGTGGGAGCCGGTACCGGGCTGCGAACCCAGTATCTACCAGCCTTAGTGGTTATAGTGAGAGAAAAGATGGTGTAGTGGCCTTATACCTACCCACTGAGTTGTTAAAACGGGCTCTGGGTGGGAGCCGGTACTGGGCTGCGAACCCAGTATCTACCAGTCTTATGTTCGATGGCTTAACCACGACACCACCGAGGCCTACATATGTGAAATTATCAAATTTGTAATTGATGTTTAAATAATGGTATCTATTTTTGCAATAATTTTTTTTTATTGTTAAAATGTTTTTTTATTCCTTATGTTCACTACAAATGTTCAGCACCCTCATTCTAAAATGAGAGACAGTTATCCTGGGAACATAAGTGATTTAAATTGTAAATTGGTGTTAATTCAGAAAATAAGTGATCTTTCAATTTCTCACTGCCCACTTGCTAGACCTGTCCATCCATCAGTAGTTGATGGAGAGTTATCACTATTGTGGTAATGGAGAAATCTAAACGTTTAATTTGATTGTGAAAACAGCCTGTAATTAGATAATTGCATGTAAACTGTTTGGAACAGGGTTTGAGGTGGCCTGCTTCATTTCAAGTGAGATTTGAGTCACATGGTAATCTCTTGTAAATCTTGTGTGTAGGCCTGATGGTGCAAGTCACAGCTGGCCATTGCTGCCATGCAGCTGGGATATGGTACTGTCCAAAAGTATTTTGTCTCAAATTCAGCAGAACAAGATCTTTCATGGCATTAGAAATTGGATTTAGTCCATTGGTTAGAATCCTCACCACTGGCTTTGATAATTTAGTGGTTGTGGTACTGTCCAAAAGTCTTTTGTCTCAAATTCAGCAGAACAAGATCTTTCATGGCATTAGAAATTGGATTTAGTCCATTGGTTAGAATCCTCACCACTGGCTTTGATAATTTAGTGGTTGTGGTACTGTCCAAAAGTATTTTGCCTTAAATTCAGCAATAAAACATCTTTCATTAATGATTATAAAATAGGATTTAGTTCACTGGCCTCAATAGTTTAGTGGCTATGGTATTATGCTAAAGTCTGTGGTATTGTCCTAAAGTCTTTTGTCACAAATTAAAAAATACATCTTTCATATCATTATAAACGAGGATTTAGTCCAGTGGTTAGAATCCCCACCTCTAGCCAGTCATATGATGCCACCTCACCATTCTCACACGTAATCTAATAGTGTAAGAACTAACCTGTATTAAGCAGCCACCTGTCTCTAAAATAATCTAATATAGTACATACTGAATTGTATTAATTAGCCACCTGTCTTAAAAGGACACAGTTTGATGTTCCTTTTGATGACTTGTTAACACAGACTGAAAGCTGCACTAGCAGAACATATTTCTACACTGTCTAGTAACTGAGTGTTCATAATGGTACATCAAAGGAGGCTATTTATGCTGCCCTGTCTGTGGAAATGTCACTTGCTAATTGAAAAAAAAAGAGGAAAGAAACGAACGGGAGGGGGGGGACATTAACCCCCAGAAACACACGCACACACACACACACACACGCACACGCAGACGCACACGCACACACACACACACACGTACGTCCCACCCGTAGTCTGTGTTTACTGGTTAACAGTTGTTATTTAAAAATGCATGTGGCTGGGTTTTTACATTATCCTCTCCTGTCTTTTCCTTGCATACACAGTGTTAGGGCCTGGTTTTTGTTGATGGTTCTGGCTTCAAATTCAGTTTGAGGGATGATCAACTGAACTTTAAATTTCACGGGAACAATTCAGTTTTGATTTTACTGCTGAAAATCTGTTTGCAATAAATAATTTGGCACATGTAAATTGTTTTCAACACTATGATGGTTCATTGTAAACCAGATTGATGAGGAGAAATTAGGCCTACATGTATGTGCATTTGTTTTGTGTTTTTACACAGTCATTTTTACAGGTTGTTAATTTTATCGTTACAGGAGGAGTTTATACCGCAGAATGGACGTCGTGTTCTCTGGTACAGCTGTGGTCCCACTGTCTATGATGCATCTCATATGGGACATGCCAGGTATTGCACCAGTTATAGAAATCAGGGTGAGGTGGCACATATCAGGTGTTACACCAGATATAGAAATCAGTGTGGGGTGGAACATGCCAGGTATTACACCACTTATAGAAATCAGTGTGGGGTGGGACATGCCAGGTATTACACCAGATACAGAAATCAGTGTGGGGTAGGACATGCCAGGTATTACACCAGATATAGAAATCAGGGTGAGGTGGGACATGCCAGGTATTACACCAGATATAGAAATCAGTGTGAGGTGGGACATGCCAGGTATTACACCACTTATAGAAATCAGGGTGAGGTGGGACATGCCAGGTATTACACCAGATATAGAAATCAGGGTGAGGTGGGACATGCCAGGTATTACACCAGATATAGAAATCAGGGTGAGGTGGGACATGCCAGGTATTACACCAGATATAGAAATCAGTGTGGGGTGGGACATGCCAGGTATTACACCAGATATAGAAATCAGTGTGAGGTGGGACATGCCAGGTATTACACCAGATATAGAAATCAGTGTGAGGTGGGACATGCCAGGTATTACACCAGATATAGAAATCAGTGTGGGGTGGGACATGCCAAGTATTACACCAGATATAGAAATCAGTGTGGGGTGGAACATGCCAGGTATTACACCACTTATAGAAATCAGTGTGGGGTGGGACATGCCAGGTATTACACCAGATATAGAAATCAGTGTGGGGTGGGACATGCCAGGTATTACACCAGATATAGAAATCAGTGTGGGGTGGGACATGCCAGGTATTACACCAGATACAGAAATCAGTGTGGGGTGGGACATGCCAGGTATTACACCAGATATAGAAATCAGTGTGGGGTGGGACATGCCAGGTATTACACCAGATATAGAAATTAGTGTGGGGTGGGACATGCCACATGCTAGGTATTACACCAGATATAGAAATCAGTGTGGGGTGGAACATGCCAGGTATTACACCAGATATAGAAATCAGTGTGGGGTGGAACATGCCAGGTATTACACCAGATATAGAAATCAGTGTGGGGTGGAACATGCCAGGTATTACACCAGATACAGAAATCAGTTTGGGGTGGAACATGCCAGGTATTACACCAGTTATAGAAATCAGTGTGGGATGGAACATGCCAGGTATTACACCAGATATAGAAATCAGGGTGAGGTGGGACATGCCATGTATTACACCAGATATAGAAATCAGTGTGAGGTGGGACATGCCAGGTATTACACCACTTATAGAAATCAGTGTGAGGTGGGACATGCCAGGTATTACACCAGATATAGAAATCAGGGTGAGGTGGGACATGCCATGTATTACACCAGATATAGAAATCAGTGTGAGGTGGGACATGCCAGGTATTACACCAGTTATAGAAATCAGTGTGAGGTGGGACATGCCAGGTATTACACCAGATATAGAAATCAGGGTGAGGTGGGACATGCCAGGTATTACACCAGATATAGAAATCAGTGTGGGGTGGAACATACCAGGTATTACACCACTTATAGAAATCAATGTGAGGTAGCACACCAGTCATAGAAATTAGGTATTACATCAGTTATAGAAATCAGGGTACATGCCAGGTATTTCACCAGTCATAGAAATCAGGATGGGATGGCATATACCAGTTATAGAATCATGGTGGAGTGGCACATACCAGTTATACAAATCAGGGTTGGATAGATCAGTATTTTACACCATGTGTGGAATTAGATGCCATTTTTCCATGGAACAGCACATACCACAGCCTTTGATACACCTGTCATGTAGTGCTGGTTGGAATGAGAAAATAAGCTAGTGAGTCCACCAGAGGGAACTGGTCCTCAGGAGAATGGAGTGACCACTGAATGACACTGCTGTCTTCGTACATCTGTTCTTGTCACATGAGATCTGTGGTAACAACTTCACAGTGTCGTGCTTGTCTCCAGGTTTCACCTCTAGCGCATGCGACATTAGCATTTAATTGTCACCCTGTAATGGTGTTGCCAACCCCAATTTGACAGCTGGGGCTCAACTCATGCATACATTTATTCACTGTTTTATGTTTCAATTTTCATCTTTCGGTTCCAGGCTGGGCAATCAGGTGGCAAAATAAAACAATGTGTGACTAACATTTGTATACACACAACTAGGAGATCCTAATGAATTGCTAATTACCAACTGTATATATACCGGGTGGCCTGGACAAAATGTATAACCCTAACGAATATAGAATTTTTTAGTTTTTTTAATCTGGACACTGTAACTTTGATATTTCACACACATTACTACATGGATATTTGTTATATTAAAAAAAAAAATTGGGCCTTAGATTAAATATTGTTAAAATAGCAACAGATTAAAAAATGGGGCCAGGACGTAGTCCAGTGGTATAGCATTCATTTGAGGCACAGTCAGTCCAGGATCGATCCCCATCAGTGGACCAATTGGGCTATTTGTCGTTCCTGCCAGTGCACTACGACTGGTATATCAAAGGCTTTGTATGTGCTATTGTGTCTGTGGGATGGTGTATATAAAACATTCCTTGCTACTAATTGAAAAATGTAACAGGTTTCAACTCTAAGACTATATGTTTGCCATCCAATAGAAGATGATTAAAAATCAATGTGCTCAAGTGCTGTCATTAAACAAAACAAACTTTAACTTTAATCATCTCAGTGCCAAATTGCTAACAAAAGGTGTTTGTGGGGTTGAGGGTGGGTGGGGGATCTTCTTTTAATTACCTTGAAAGTAATCAAACCATGGATCTTTGGTATGTGAAATAATTTTGACAGTTTGTTTAAATAAAAAAATAATAATGAAACTTTATATAGAATAAAATACCAATTGATGGGTAATAAATAGAATAAAATACCAATTGATGGGTAATAAATAGAATAATAAACTTGTTACCAGTTATTACCCACTTTGTTTTTCATGAAATAATTTTCATTTCACATGGGACATAAACTTGATAATAACTGGTAACTTGTTTATTATCCTCTGTATACTTCTAATAAAATGTGTTGAGTGTGTTGTTAAATAAAACATATCCTTCCTTCCTATGTACTGGTATCTAATAAATAAAATATTTCAAGTCATATACACTCTTTACAAAAATTGGGGAACTCTAATAAGAATTTACTATTGCAAAAATTGTAAGGTATATTAGCTGTGGAGAATGGTTATATGATTATAGTGAATTAATTGGGCAAACATTACAACCGGTAGTTCAGTATTACAGTAGGTTTTATGACCACCGAAGATCTTGTAAGACGATTGGGGTCAGAAGTGAAATTTGAAAGTTGACTGGGTTTTTTATCAGTAAATTGCAATTTCAAACAATAACAATGACTAAAAACAAAACAATAACAACTGTATGATCAACAGAATGAAAAAGATTGACAGAAATAATGTTCCACAGTGATTAATCGACCTTCCTGGAAATTGTCAAAATCGAGAATGACACCCCACGCACGTGTATGGGGCAACTGTGTGATGCATGTGCAAACTATGGAATGTGTTTCGGTGTGTTGATAAACAGAGCTGAATGTTCTTTACTAGGATGTCTGTGGTCAAAACGTATGTTCGGTCCAATAGTTAACATTAATATTTCAGGTTCCACTACTTTTTTTGAAGAGTATATAATAGACATCTCATGAAGATATGGTTGGATATTTCATTTCAAATGCAACATGTTAGTAAGCTGTCAAGATTTTCTCTTTACCAGTTGGGTGTTGCTAATATGAAAATAAAAATCCTGGTTATTATTCATTGGATGGCCCCTGCACGTGCTGTAACCTCACTGTGATGCAAGGGTGTAACATTCTCTTTGAGAATGGCCAATACAGCACAAAATTGAAATTTTGAGTAAAAGTCAGTATCTATCTGTGATATTTATATTTTTGCACAGTTCTTTACACTGTTTCTATTTAAATCTTCAATTTTTATATTGATGTTGATCATCACTTCATGTTTAGCATTTACTATAGTTTGACACCCAATAGCCGATGTATTGTTCGTGCTGGGGTGTCATTAAACATTCACTTACCATAGTTTGACACCCAATAGCCGATGTATTGTTCGTGCTGGGGTGTCATTAAACATTCACTTACCATAGTTTGACACCCAATAGCCGATGTATTGTTCGTGCTGGGGTGTCGTTAAACATTCATCCATTCATTGGATGGAGATGGAGATGGGATGTAGCCCAGTGGCAAAGCACTGGCTTGATGTGTGGTCAGTTTGGGATCAATCCACGTCGTAAGGCTATTTTTCGTTCCTATCAGTGCACCATTAAACAAAACAAACTTTTAGCTAATTTGAAAATAAAAATCCAGGTTATTTTTCATTGGGCAGTTTGATAACTATACCACCTCCAAAATAATACCACAGTCTCACTAATCACATGGGCCTTTACAAATTCCTTTTCAAAGTTAAAGAGCATGAACACAAGATCATGGCAAATAAAAGCCTTGTGTAATGGCCGACATGGACCAATAGTGGGCCATGACTCACTGACCAATCAAACACCTTGGTCCCTAGTGAGCTATTTATTGACTTTCAGCAGAATAATTTTTTTTATGCCTTTTGTTTGCCATTTGCAACAAATAACCAAGCCGGGTGCTAAGAGATGGTATTGTGAATTTTAGTGTCTCCACATAATTGAAGCTATGAATCTCATTTCAAAGCCATCCACAGCACAAAATGAATTGAACGTGCCCATTTCGGGTCAAAAGGTCACTAAATATCTGTTTAGCACATTCTAAGACTGTTGGAGCATGATTGTCAAATTAGCAGAACATTGTTATGAATGAAGAATGATTTTTTTTCTAAAATATTTTGAAGTTTTAACTGATGTATAGAGTTGGGGAATAATTAAGTAGAAAAAGTCCATTATATTTTTAAACTGGGTTTTAACACTTAAAAACTGAATATGGGGTCAGTTAATTTTATTAAAATGAAAAACAGTAATTGTTATTTGAAAAATGTATTTGTTTTAATATTTACTCTAATGGACCTTTTATATGTATAAGTTCTTTGAATTTTTGACTTACATGAATAGGGTATGATGTAAAGGAAATAATTAAAATAAATAAATATTATTCTTTAAACTGGTTGCTGAAACAAAATAAAATTTCCCGGCTCAATCTTGGGTGAGTTAATTGAGTTTAAAGCACTATACAAGGCGGGACTTAGCTCAGTCAGTAGAGTGCTTGCTAGATGCGTTTTGGTCATACGATCATTTCATTTCAACTTATATTCGTGCTTATAGCCAAATAAGGTTCAAGCACAATGTCCTGGGCACACACCTCAACTATCTGGACTGCCTGTCCAGGACAGTGGGTTAGTCATTGACTGTTAGTGGTTAGTGAGAGAAAAGATGGTATGGTGGCCGTACACCTACCTATTGAGTCAATAACCACGACAACACCGAGGCCGGTGGTCATAGGATCAAACCTCCTCAGTAGACTCATGGTTGGTTTTTTCCTCTCTCAGACAGTGTCCACATCTGGTATATTAAATGCCATGGTATGTACTGTCCTGTCTGTGGGAAAGTGCATGTAAAAGATCCCTTAGTGCTAATGGAAAAATGTAATTGATGTTCTCTGAAGACTACGTGTGAGAATGACCAAATGTTTGACATCAACAGTCGATGATTCATTAATCAGTGTGCTAACTTTAGAACCCTACGTACCTTTGTTTACTTCATTAGTCTTGTTCAACTTAATGTGCTACCACAACCAATATGCTATTCAACCTGAGTCATCTTTTCCACTGCAGAATTGTAGGTAAGTATAAATAATAATAATAATAATAATAATAATAATAATAATAACTAATTTTTTAATTTTCTCTAATCGTTTTGGATCTGATATATATTTGAATTATTAATTATTTAATAATACTACGTGTTAATTTTCTAGTGCATGATGTTGATTTTCAGGACGTACATTTCGTTTGACATTCTGCGGCGGGTAATGAACGATTTCTTCAACTATGATGTGCTCTATTGCATGAACATCACCGATATCGATGACAAGGTTTGGATTTCTTTACATCTCACTAACCTTAATGTCCGTCTGTTTAATATGTCCGTCTGTTTGATTTGGCAATATTCTGTAATTTCAGAGTTTTCATAAACCAAAGTTGTCTATAGATCATGTTGGAGTGTTATAAACCATCACCGTACTCATGATCAGTCTACCCACCCACCTAATCAACTCTCTCACCCACATTCATTTCATTTAAATGAATTTTCGTGCTTATATCCAATTAAGGTTCATGCTGTCCTGGGCACACACTTCAAAGCTATCTGGGCTGTCTGTCCAGGACAGTGGGTTAGTTGTTAATTGTTAGTGATTAGTGAGAGAAACGAGGGTGTAGTGGTCATACACCTACCCACTGAGTCATTAAAACTCACTCTGGGTGGAAGCCTGTACCGGCCTGCGAACTCTGTACCTACCAGTGGGTTAGTGATTAGTGAGAGAAACGAGGGTGTAGTGGTCTTACACCTACCCACTGAGTCATTAAAACTCACTCTGGGTGGAAGCCTGTACCGGCCTGCGAACTCTGTACCTACCAGCCTTATGTCCGATTGCTTAACCACAACACCACTGGGGCCGGTTCACCCACATACTCATTTACCCATCCACTTTGATCAACCCCTCAATCAAAAACCCTCTCACTTAACCACCATAACAGAACTTTGTTACAACTCAGGCTGTTACACAACGTCATGTGAGGAACATACAATAACAGTATTTTACAGTCACAAGACGGGCTTTACAGGAGATACTAAGATACTGTAGATTAATATAATGATGATATTCTGATTTTGACAGTCTACTTTCCAACTTCAATTTAAAGAAAAATGCTAAAAATATCCACTGGCCTTTAGTTAATTTTGTTGAGTATATTTCACAGATGTTCTCTGCTCTACAGAAATTTGATTTAAAAAACAAAAAACTGTTTATGACCACACATACAAAATGATAGTCTGCACATATTTTACACTATGAATACGAAATGCTATTTTTCTGCCTGATTAATCGAAGAATCACCCAGAGTTCTTCCCCCCTTGGGACTGTTTGGCAAGGAGTGTGATTAGTATGGGGAGCCGAGTGTTGAATATTTTGATTGGAGCAACAATTTTACAAATAATCACAGCCCCGGTCACCCCAATTAACTCGGGACTAAACCTATCCCCAGTGGGTCAATATTCAGAGTTGTCGCATTAAAAAAAAGCCGCCATTTTTTCCGCTTCTCATCTTATTATGCACGTACTGCCAATCACATATTTGCCTGTTTTATTCATTGCAGGGTTTAAATTAATCTTGGTAATTGATGTAATTTTTTTTTTTGGTCGTTGGATTTTTTGTTTAACAAGAATCATGTGTGTGGTTAATAGTACTGGTATTTGAAAACAAAATTAAAAGAACTTATTTATTTATTTTGAAAAAATATTTAAAAAAATCTTCTGAATGCCGAATCCAAATGAATGTTTGGAATCGGTTATTGACTAGCATCAACTGAAGTGGCTAAGAGGTCCGAACCATCCCCCAACAATCCACTTACTTTATATTCAATATGAGATGTGGTGGAAAAGAAGCTGTTAGTCAGCTCACAAGTCATGAATAATTATCTACTCTCACCAACAATTTCTTGTAAATCACTTTGGATGCAAGAAGAGAGAGAGAGAGCGAAAGTGAGAGATAAAAAAAAAAAATGCCATGCAGTACTGTTAATTGCTGCAGAATTGTGTGATTACTATGCAGATTGAAGTCACATGACCTTTTCTTTCCTACCTCCCAGTGTCAAGAACTCTTTGGGTAATATCTTCCATAAGACTGTGACGTTTGTGACTCTGTTCTCTAATGATTCGCGTAATAGTGTGATAACTTAATAATATGTAAATTGGTTCTTCCTGCAATTACCTGCTAAAGCAACGGCTAATGCATCTCGTAGATTAGCGGAGCATATTTGTGGGCAACATGAAATGTGCCGACGACTATTATCACGCTTTATTACATCATTCAGATGCCGTTGCTTTTGATGATATATCTGATTGCATCAAGTTGTTGAATTAGTCTTGTCATAAAGACAATAAAAAATATCAGATTGTGAAAAAAACATTTCTCTCAATGGCTACAAATGATTGGGGAAAGGAACGATTTTCTTCAAGACCAATCTCTTGTGATCTTTTTGTTTTAATAGCTCATTTGAAGATTTTATTTAGTCAGCAGTGGTTTCAAAGAAAATAGATTTGATTTTGATTTGAAATGTGTTTTATTAGCTGAAACAACATTCTGTTCACTACTGGTACATCAGCAAAATTACATTTGTTATTGTACTTGCTTTGTTTTGTAGTTGTTGTTGTGATTTTAGCAGAGTTTGACAAATCCGCTAGCCCAACGCCCATGGCGAGTCGATTTTAAGTTCTGGGTCCATATTTTAGACGATACCTTAGCACTACGAAATCGTAAAACCACCATAGGCTGTGACATCACTATAGCACACGCCATAGTGATGTCACAGCTTACGATAATTTTATGATTTCGTAGGCTAAGATTGCTTAAAAAATATGGGCCCAGACTAGTGAGAAACACAAATCCACTAGACCGAAGGGTTAGCCGGTTGGTTTTGTGTGTCTTTTTTACCCCCCACCCCCATTGCTCGATCATGGTGTTTTTTTCCTCAGCTGAAATTTCATTTAAATTGTTTTGGTTAAAACTATAAACAGCAGAGGCCTAATTCACTAAACTCTTACAACTTTGCGATCTCGCAGTGCAATGCTAAAAGACTTGCAAAGAGGATGCTTTGTTGTCTAGCAGAGCCTCGGAGACCTAAGAGATCCCAGAAATGCACAGTAGTTTAACGTACCACTTGGCACAATAAAATATTACCTGCACGAAAATATTTGCATTTTTCAGTGATAACACATAATAGCTAGTGATTATATCTTCTAAACAACATGCATCCATTTCCAGTGGTTGGCTCCATTAAGTTCTGATTGTAGCTCAGTGGTGGAGCACTTGACCGATGTTTAATGGGTAAAACATTAATGGTTATGTATGGAAAATGCATATCTTCGTCATCAGTAATCGCTTTTCTTTATGCTTCGTAAAAGTCAAATCAAGAGTTGTACTGCCTGCATGAAGTGCACCACAGTGAGCATCAGGTCTTCGGTTACACACCACCAGTAATTACTCCATGCAGGTCAATACAATTTCTATGTCATTTTTTCATTTCAACTTATTTTCGTGCTTATATCCAATTAAGGTTCAAGCACGCTGTCCTGGGCACACACCTCAGCTATCTGGGCTGTCTGTCCAGGACAGTGGGTTAGTTGTTAGTTGGTTAGAGGTTAGTGAGAGAGAAGAGGGTGTAGTGGCCATACACCTACCCATTGAGCCCTTAAGAACTCGCTCTGGGTGGGAGCCGGTACCGGGCTGCGAACCCTGTACCTACCAGCCTATAGTCCGATGGCTTAACCACTGCGCCACCGAGGCCGGTTTCCTATGTCAGAATATATTCTGTGAAAAATACAACACTATTGAGAGGGTCATGTGACTACTAATTATAGGGAGTGCTCTCAACTGACATGTACCATGTAAAAAATCAACATAGGTCGACAACAAAATTTGTCTATTAATGGCCCCTATGCCCGAGTACCACCCCATGTTGCTGTTATACAAGTGGCACCATACCACTTGCACCACTGTTATCAGTTAGTATTACATATAACAAGTTACTTCAAACCAATAGGTTATTTAAATACAACAGAGGTCAACCTACTTGTAATCATCAAAGAAAGATTTTAAAAAGCATATAAGAATTTTGTAGTATTTGTTTTTTATGAGGAACTTTTTCCTAAACCGGACTATAATAAGCTGCTACAGCAAGTAACGACTTGACTAATGGTGGTGTGTTGCCTTCAATTTCACCCGTCTGTGGCCCCATTGGGCTATTTCTCATTCCAGCCAGTGCACCACGACTGGTATATCAAAGGCTGTGGTATGTACTACCCTGTCTGTGGGATGGTACATATAAAAGATCCCTTGCTGCTAATTGAAAAGAGTAGCCCATGAAGTGGCGACAGCGGGTTTCCTCTCTCAATATTTGTGTGGTCCTTAACCATATGTCTGATGCCATATAACCATAAATAAAATGTGTTGAGTGCGTCGTTAAATAAAACAATTCTTTCTTGTTCACTTTAGTTTCTTGCTTAGAATATTAATTTCTTTCCATCCCTGCTTGTCCTAGTGTCTGTGGTAGCTGCATGAAGACTGTTTTCACGACCAGTTGGGACATGTTATAGGCATGTCCTAGTGTCTGTGGTAGCTGCATGAAGACTGTTTTCACGACCAGTTGGGACATGTTATAGGCATGTCGTAGTGTCTGTGGTAGCTGCATGAAGACTGTTTTCACGACCAGTTAGGACATGTTATAGGCATGTCCTAGTGTCTGTGGTAGCTGCATGAAGACTGTTTTCACGACCAGTTGGGACATGTTATAGGCTTGTCCTAGTGTCTGTGGTAGCTGCATGAAGACTGTTTTCACGACCAGTTGGGACATGTTATAGGCTTGTCCTAGTGTCTGTGGTAGCTGCATGAAGACTGTTTTCACGACCAGTTGGGACATGTTATAGGCATGTCCTAGTGTCTGTGGTAGCTGCATGAAGACTGTTTTCACGACCAGTTGGGACATGTTATAGGCATGTCCTAGTGTCTGTGGTAGCTGCATGAAGACTGTTTTCACGACCAGATGGGACATGTTATAGGCATGTCGTAGTGTCTGTGGTAGCTGCATGAAGACTGTTTTCACGACCAGTTGGGACATGTTATAGGCATGTCGTAGTGTCTGTGGTAGCTGCATGAAGACTGTTTTCACGACCAGTTGGGACATGTTATAGGCATGTCGTAGTGTCTGTGGTAGCTGCATGAAGACTGTTTTCACGACCAGTTGGGACATGTTATAGGCATGTCGTAGTGTCTGTGGTAGCTGCATGAAGACTGTTTTCACGACCAGTTGGGACATGTTATAGGCATGTCACGACCAGTTGGGACATGTTATAGGCATGTCGTATGCTGCATTATCACGACCAGTTGGGACATGTTATAGGCATGTCGTAGTGTCTGTGGTAGCTGCATGAAGACTGTTTTCACGACCAGTTGGGACATGTTATAGGCATGTCGTAGTGTCTGTGGTAGCTGCATGAAGACTGTTTTCACGACCAGTTGGGACATGTTATAGGCATGTCGTAGTGTCTGTGGTAGCTGCATGAAGACTGTTTTCACGACCAGTTGGGACATGTTATAGGCATGTCACGACCAGTTGGGACATGTTATAGGCATGTCGTAGTGTCTGTGGTAGCTGCATGAAGACTGTTTTCACGACCAGTTGGGACATGTTATAGGCATGTCGTAGTGTCTGTGGTCTGTGGTAGCTGGGCATGTTATAGACTGTCTGTTTGCATGAAGACTGTTTTCACGACCAGTTGGGACATGTTATAGGCATGTCCTAGTGTCTGTGGTAGCTGCATGAAGACTGTTTTCACGACCAGTTGGGACATGTTATAGGCATGTCGTAGTGTCTGTGGTAGCTGCATGAAGACTGTTTTCACGACCAGTTGGGACATGTTATAGGCATGTCGTAGTGTCTGTGGTAGCTGCATGAAGACTGTTTTCACGACCAGTTGGGACATGTTATAAGCACAGAACCTAGTTTCAACCAGTGAAAATGGACACTTATGTTTGGTTAATCTACAAACCTGTAACACATTGGTATAAAGTTACAACAAAGTAAAACAAGAGTCTTTGACATGGTGAAATACCCTTAGAAATAGATTAGAACTTGACCATTACTTGTCAGATACACGTGCGTTTTTGAAAAGATGAAAAATGCATTTTGTGAAATTGAAAACATCAGGATGACCAGAAACATTCGGATGTATGAAAATTAATAATCTAGACAATAAAATCTACGTATGCTTTCAATTATTAAAACTGTCACTAATAGTGTTTAAAAACTAGGGTCTGTCACTTTATAAACGTTTGCTGATACTGTCAGTTATGTGAGTACCGTACCTGTTAAAAACGTTTGCTGATACTGTCAGTTTTGTGAGTACCGTACCTGTTAAAAACGTTTGCTGATACTGTCAGTTTTGTGAGTACCGTACCTGTTAAAAACGTTTGCTGATACTGTCAGTTTTGTGAGTACCGTACCTGTTAAAAACGTTTGCTGATACTGTCAGTTTTGTGAGTACCGTACCTGTTATAAACGTTTGCTGATACTGTCAGTTATGTGAGTACCGTACCTGTTATAAACGTTTGCTGATACTGTCAGTTTTGTGAGTACCGTACCTGTTATAAACGTTTGCTGATGCTGTCAGTTTTGTGAGTACCGTACCTGTTATAAACGTTTGCTGATGCTGTCAGTTTTGTGAGTACCGTACCTGTTATAAACGTTTGCTGATGCTGTCAGTTTTGTGAGTACCGTACCTGTTAAAAACGTTTGCTGATACTGTCAGTTTTGTGAGTACCGTACCTGTTAAAAACGTTTGCTGATACTGTCAGTTTTGTGAGTACCGTACCTGTTATAAACGTTTGCTGATACTGTCAGTTTTGTGAGTACCGTACCTGTTATAAACGTTTGCTGATACTGTCAGTTTTGTGAGTACCGTACCTGTTAAAAACGTTTGCTGATACTGTCAGTTTTGTGAGTACCGTACCTGTTAAAAACGTTTGCTGATACTGTCAGTTTTGTGAGTACCGTACCTGTTAAAAACGTTTGCTGATACTGTCAGTTTTGTGAGTACCGTACCTGTTAAAAACGTGTCCCATTGAATCATTATATTTGATTATTCAAAACACTTAACTGATGGTGAACATGAGCAATTACCAAATATTTGACATCCTGTATTAACAAATCAATGTGCTCTAGTGGTGTCATCAAACAAAACAAACTTTAACTTTAATATGTACATTGTAGCAAGTCTATGCAAATCTAACATGTTTCTGGTCATCTTTGGTGTTTGTAGTACCGTACTTCTTTCAAAATAAAACTTGAAAATTTGGTGGACAAACTTGTAGAGATAAATTTCACTTTGCTAGATGAGAAAAAATAACTATCGTACTTTAAGTAAGAAGCCGAGTATTTGGCAAACATTCTACATAATGTACAAGGGAACCAAATACTTAAGAAAATATTAGGGGTGTGTGTGTTTTGTTTTTTGTTTGTTTTTTACTATTAATTATTTACATGCTGACTTTGACATAAAAAAGTAATACTGGTGTGTTTGTGTGGGGAGGTGGGGGGGGGGGGGGGTAGTATGTTTTGTGTGAGTTTGTTTTGTTTTTTTACTACTAATTATGTACATGCTGACTTTGACATAAAAAAAACCCTGTGTAATCTTTATTCTGTTTTCCCAACAGATCATTGTTCGAGCTCGACAGAATTATTTACTGGACAAATACACAGGTGAATCTCGTCCGCTGAAAACAGTGCTTGCTGATATAAAGGAGGCCATGAAGGTAACACTGTCTTACCCCACCCCATCCCTCCACTTCCCTCCACTTGTTTACCCACTGTCTTACCCCACTCCATCCATCCACTTCCCACCTCTTGTTTACCCCCTGTCTTACCCCACTCCATCCATCCACTTCCCTCCACTTGTTTACCCCCTGTCTTACCCCACTCCATCCATCCACTTCCCTCCACTTGTTTACCCCCTGTCTTACCCCACTCCATCCATCCACTTCCCTCCACTTGTTTACCCCCTGTCTTACCCCACTCCATCCATCCACTTCCCTCCACTTGTTTACCCCCTGTCTTACCCCACTCCATCCATCCACTTCCCTCCACTTGTTTACCCCCTGTCTTGCCCCACTCCATCCATCCACTTCCCTCCACTTGTTTACCCCCTGTCTTGCCCCGCTCCATCCATCCACTTCCCACCACTTGTTTACCCACTGTCTTACCCCACTCCATCCATCCACTTCCCTCCACTTGTTTACCCACTGTCTTATCCTACTCCATCCATCCACTTCCCACCACTTGTTTACCCACTGTCTTACCCCACTCCATCCATCCACTTCCCACCACTTGTTTACTCCATCCCCAGTCTTACCCCACTCCATCCATCCACTTCCCACCACTTGTTTACCCACTGTCTTACCCTACTCCATCCATCCACTTCCCACCACTTGTTTACCCAGTCTTACCCCACTCCATCCATCCACTTCCCACCACTTGTTTACCCAGTCTTACCCCACTCCATCCATCCACTTCCCACCACTTGTTTACCCAGTCTTACCCCACTCCATCCATCCACTTCCCACCACTTGTTTACCCAGTCTTACCCCACTCCATCCATCCACTTCCCACCACTTGTTTACCCACTGTCTTACCCTACTCCATCCATCCACTTCCCACCACTTGTTTACCCAGTCTTACCCCACTCCATCCATCCACTTCCCACCACTTGTTTACCCAGTCTTACCCCACTCCATCCATCCACTTCCCACCACTTGTTTACCCAGTCTTACCCCACTCCATCCATCCACTTCCCACCACTTGTTTACCCAGTCTTACCCCACTCCATCCATCCACTTCCCACCACTTGTTTACCCACTGTCTTACCCTACTCCATCCAAATCCTTCCCACCACTTGTTTACCCCAGTGGTAAAGAACTCGCCTGATGCATGGTCGATCTAGGATCGATCCCCATCAGTGGACCCATTGGGATATTTCTCATTCCAGCCACGGCACCACGATTTGTATATCATAGGACATGGTATGTGCTATCCTGTCTGTGGTATGATGCATATAAAAGATCCCTTGTTACTAATGGAAAAAATGCGGGTTTCCTTTCTAGGACTATACATCAAAATTACCAAAGGTTTGACATTCAGTAGCTGATTATTAATACATCAATGTGCACTAGTGATGTTGTTAAACAACACAAAACTTGTTTAACTTGAAACGTCTGCTGAAGGAACCTGGTGTAAAAGGATATATGTGGATTGCTCGGTCAAAAGTCAAATGGTTAGTCCATTATATTACAGGTATTGCTAAAAGGATATATGTGGATTGCTCGGTCAAAAGTCAAATGGTTAGTCCATTATATTACAGGTATTGCTAAAAGGATATATGTGGATTGCTTGGTCAAAAGTCAAATGGTTAGTCCATTATATTACAGGTATTGCTAAAAATTTACAGGTTTTACAACAATTCCAATTATTGAAACTTCCAGATCATGTCATCAGTTTTGGACATTTTAATAAAGTTATCCCTTAAATTTCATCTTTTCTTTTTATAAGATACAAAGTCAAATGTGAGGATATTACAACTAAACTTTGTATAAATAGACAGTATTTTATGTTGTTTGAGTGCAAATACATGCAAATGGAATGTCATATTAAACTGAATATCTAACCAATTTATTTTTAGCCATTCACTGAGAAGCTGGAGAAAGAGACCGACCCTGACAAGAAGGTCATGATGGAGAAAATCAAGGCCAAGGTCACTGAAACCCTCAAGGACATTGAGAAGGTCATGAGTGGAGCATCAAGTGAAGATGAGTTGCAGAAGCTCAGAGATGTAAAATTCAGTCTTTTAATCTCGTTTTTCTAGTCGGACTATCAGTATTACTGTGTGTTAAGTTGCAGATAGAGGATGATTTTATCTTAAAAACAATATACAGTGAAACCTATCAAAACCAGACCCTATGTAAACCGGCATTCTCTCAAAACCAGATGTTTATCACGGTCCCTTTTTACATATCACTACAAACGACAACCTGTACACACCTTCTACAGTGAAACCACTCTAAACCAGACACCTATGGGACCAAGTAAAAACATCCACTTGTAATGGGTATCCGCTTTAGACAGGTTGTCGTTTGTAGTGATATGTAAAAAGGGACCGTGATAAACATCTGGTTTTGAGAGAATGCCGGTTTACAGAGGGTCTGGTTTTGATAGGTTTCACTGTATATTGTTTTTAAGATAAAATCATCCTCTATCTGCAACTTGACACAGTGGTAGTAGATGAACTAAAATTGCATACCTATTGCATAGCTATTTTGTTTTACAACACACATTTATAACCAATCACAGGACTTGTGGTGTTCACTTCTCTATCAAAAGTAATCTATACTACACCCCACTACATGTTAGGTGAGGACTCTCCCACTAAGCTTCATCGTGCTCCTTTAACTATAACAGCACGGTGAAGCTTAGTGGGAGAGTCCTCACCTAACATGTAGTGGGGTGTAGTATAGATTACCCTTGATGAATCTAAGTCACCTCACCCCACCCCATTCCATGTTGTGCTCACATCTAGTACATCAAAGTCAGTGGTATGTACTGTTCTGTCTATGGGAAAACTGTATATATAAAAAATCCCTTGCTATTTGCTGGTATGAGGATCTTAAAGGTAGTACTGAACCAAATAACTTCCAACTGGGTCAAAGTTCAAGGTGGACCAAACTTTTGATAGAGAAGTGAACACCACAAGTCCTGTGATTGGTTATAAATGTGTGTTGTAAAAAAAAATAGCTATGCAATTTTAGTTCATCTACTACCACTGTGTCAAGTAGTCTTGTGCTTGAAATATGTATGGGGTACCTGTGAAAAAAAAGTACTCAAATTTTGTGCAAAACTAGGGATGTTGTTAAAACATCTGGTTATACCGAAAATGAGCCATAAAAGGTACCATTTTCTTCAGTTAATACTTTGAGGTAGGGGTTGTAGTACTGATATTTATGGGTCATAGTTTGGTTGATATATTGCATATAGTGTTTTTAAAACACAAACGTTAACATGGTCGCCTATGGGATTTTATTTGGTATAGTCATACCTCCATAGTGAACCTCACATCTAGTACATCAAAGACAGTGGTATGTACTGTTCTGTCTATGGAGAAACTGTATATAAAAATATAAAAATCCCTTTGTATTTGCAGGCATGAGGATCTTAAATGGCAGCAACACATTTCTGTTCATTCTAAACAAACTATGAAAATAACCATCTGTTAGACACAAAACAGCCATACTTTAAAATGGAGCGGGATTTAGCTCAGTCAGTTGAGTGCTCGCGTGAACCACCTTGGTGGATCCATTCAGCTGATTGGGGTTTTTCTTGTTTCACCCAGTGCACCACAACTGGTCAAAGGCTGTGGTACAGTATGTGCTTCCCTGTCTGTGGAAAAATGCATATAAAAGATCCTTTGCTGCAGTAGGAACAATGTAGCTCTGGTTTCCTTTGATGACTACGAGTCAGAATTACCAAATATTTTACATCCAACAGCCGATGATTAATTGATCAATGTGCTCCAGTGGTGTCGTTAAACAAATCAAACTTTTACTTTAAAATAGGCTGAGGTATCATTCCTTTCCTTTGCAATCCATTAGGCTGTCTAAATTATATATTTTTATAAAGAAGTTATGTTTATATGTGTTTATAATGTATAGTAATATATTATTTACCGTAAAACACCTCTAAACTGGACCCTCAGTAAACCATAATTCCCTCAAAACTGAATTTTTTCACAGTCCATTTTTAAATTTCTCTACAAAACAGAACCTCTTTAAACTGGATACCCGATAAAATCAGACTTTTTACTTGTTCTCATTGGTGTGTGGTTTAGAGAGGTTTCACTGAATTTGATTCTAATTTCTGTTTACTCTGCTACTTATTCAATGAGTAATATTTTTCCTGATGTGACATATTGTTCGTATTCTATCTATTCTATATATTTTTGTCCAGCTACGCTCTTAGACATTCACTCATTCCCTTTGTTTGGTATTTAACAGAATCTCCTGACAAATGCTCGAGATATCCTGTCCTCTTGGCTTGACAAACTTCATGGGTCTGAGATTACTGACAACTCCATCTTTTCTGACCTCCCCACATTCTGGGAAGAAGAATTCCACAAAGATATGGAATCACTCAATGTAAGTCTTAAAGCCACAATCTCACCTCACCATGTTTAATATCATTTTCACAAATATGTAGAATCGGTCAGGGTAAGTGTTAAGGTCACAATCTCACCTCACCATGTTATAATATCATTTTCGCATATATGTAGAATCGGTCAGGGTAAGTGTTAAGGTCACAATCTCACCTCACCATGTTATAATATCATTTTCACATATATGTAGAATCGGTCAGGGTAAGTGTTAAGGTCACAATCTCACCTCACCATGTTATAATATAATTTTCACAAAGATATGGTATGACTCAATGGAAGTCTTAAACCCACAGTCTCACCTCACCATGTTGTAGTATAATTTTCACAAAGATATGGTATGACTCAATGGAAGTCTTAAACCCACAGTCTCACCTCACCATGTTGTAGTATAATTTTCACAAAGATATGGTATGACTCAATGGAAGTCTTAAACCCACAGTCTCACCTCACCATGTTGTAGTATAATTTTCACAAAGATATGGTATGACTCAATGGAAGTCTTAAACCCACAGTCTCACCTCACCATGTTGTAGTATAATTTTCACAAAGATATGGTATGACTCAATGGAAGTCTTAAACCCACAGTCTCACCTCACCATGTTGTAGTATAATTTTCACAAAGATATGGTATGACTCAATGGAAGTCTTAAACCCACAGTCTCACCTCACCATGTTGTAGTATAATTTTCACAAAGATATGGTATGACTCAATGGAAGTCTTAAACCCACAGTCTCACCTCACCATGTTGTAGTATAATTTTCACAAAGATATGGTATGACTCAATGGAAGTCTTAAACATTACAATCTCACCTCACCATGTTGTAGTATAATTTTCACAAAGATATGGTATGACTCAATGGAAGTCTTAAACCCACAGTCTCACCTCACCATGTTGTAGTATAATTTTCACAAAGATATGGTATGACTCAATGGAAGTCTTAAACATTACAATCTCACCTCACCATGTTGTAGTATAATTTTCACAAAGATATGGTATGACTCAATGGAAGTCTTAAACCCACAGTCTCACCTCACCATGTTGTAGTATAATTTTCACAAAGATATGGTATGACTCAATGGAAGTCTTAAACCCACAGTCTCACCTCACCATGTTGTAGTATAATTTTCACAAAGATATGGTATGACTCAATGGAAGTCTTAAACCCACAGTCTCACCTCACCATGTTGTAGTATAATTTTCACAAAGATATGGTATGACTCAATGGAAGTCTTAAACATTACAATCTCACCTCACCATGTTGTAGTATAATTTTCACAAAGATATGGTATGACTCAATGGAAGTCTTAAACCCACAGTCTCACCTCACCATGTTGTAGTATAATTTTCACAAAGATATGGTATGACTCAATGGAAGTCTTAAACCCACAGTCTCACCTCACCATGTTGTAGTATAATTTTCACAAAGATATGGTATGACTCAATGGAAGTCTTAAACATTACAATCTCACCTCACCATGTTGTAGTATAATTTTCACAAAGATATGGTATGACTCAATGGAAGTCTTAAACATTACAATCTCACCTCACCATGTTGTAGTATAATTTTCACAAAGATATGGTATGACTCAATGGAAGTCTTAAACATTACAATCTCACCTCACCATGTTATACATGTAACATTATTTACTAACCACTGACAGTGATAACAAACAAATTTATTAAAGCTGTAGTTTGTATTTTGCATTAGTTATATGTTTTTTAAGTCTCTTATTCTAAGGTCAGTTATTACTTAAGATCGAGAATTGGTTCCTTTCGATCAGGGTCTAAAATATCTGCCATAGGAACCCCGTAGAAACAGGATAAATGCAGTTGATTTTTTAATCGGTTGCTTAAAGATCAAAGGCACCATAAAATCCATTAATTGGATTATTTTCATAATAAATGCATCAACCTCAACCCTCATGGATTTAGCAGAATCATTACGAATTTGGCAGAATCATTACGAATTTAAAGCATAGATTACACTATTAGGATTGTCTTGTTCGAAATTTAAATTTTTAGAAAGAAAATCGTAATTTTGCATATTTGGTGTCAGATCGTATTTTGGAAGGCACCAATGTTGTTAATACCTGAGAAATGGAACTGTTTCCCTCTTCACAGTCAACAATCATAGATTGGTTTCCTGCCTTGTTCTTTAAACTTATGGATTCTGGATAGTGAGCATAGCAAGCGTGGTGATATAGAATAAACCAATCTATCAATCGGTCTGATGTTTGCTGATTGGGTACGACCTTGAACTTGACTTTACCAAAATGTTGAAAAACACGCTCCTGAGCCATCACTGGTAACATTTCTATTTTGGGGGAGTGGGATTCGTATTTTTGAAGGCCTGGATTCCTAGGACACTCCAACTAGGGTTGGCATTTCTGGAGGACACATAACAAATCAAAAGTCCCATCATTGACCTACAGTTATTACTCAGCATTTTATCAACAGTACACTGTTTGTTCAGATTAATAAAGCACTCCTAGAAATAGTTCACTTGATAGTGGTGGGAATGATGTTTTCCAAACACGTTATTTTTCATTGGTTGTTTCCAACTGTCCAATGCTTACTGGGTTGCTTGTATCTAAGACTAAAGTCAGACTGAAAATGATGCACATTTTGAATCCAGTGTCTGGGCTCATAAAATTTCAGACTATAATCAAGTCTAAGCCGCTGCATATTTTTTGTACAGCATTGCCACAGTGTTTCAAAGGATAATCTTTTTAAATCTTACGAACGTTGGTTCGTGTCATTTTTATCTAGGTAACCAATTGTTTGCCTAACCAAATCAATTATATGTACCTCAAACTTGCATTGAATTTTCTTCTCTTTTTTTTGTTTAAGTTTACAGTTTTTATTTTGAAAACATAATGGTTCACCACATAACAAATTGACAGTTTATGTGATATTAAAATTGTGTAACCAACATCCAAACAAAACAATGGTTCACTTAAAAAAACATTTTCCCTGATGTTGAAGTCTCTAAACTTCATTAAAGTTTTTTTTGGTCTAGATTTTAAAAGTCTTATTGACACAACCATAGGTTTTTTACTTTTTAAAGTTGTATGCTTCCAACACTGAACCTGTAGAGGTATGAGACATGATGACTTAAATGTTCTAAACATTGAATTTTTGGGGAAAATCTCTGTGAGGACCCTTAATTTTTCACAAATGACATGAGAATAATCAGTTGCTAATAATAAGCAATAGGAGTGTTGACGGAATGAAACTCTTCTAGTCTTGGGATGATTTCAGAAAGATGGATGGATTTGTTGTTGAGGTGGGGTGGGGATGAACAGATGTCTCACCAAGTCTTCAACTAGGTTCGTCAAACATTAAACATTTAAACCTTAATAACATGATTTATAGCTAAGAGTTATTATGGCCTTATTCTTCTGGTGTTCGCTGAAATCTTACAAACCACTGTTGCATTTACTGATTTTTATAAACAAAGTATAACACCATTGTTGTTGTGTGTTTCTTTGGGGGGTTTTAAAGAAAGAAGTGTTTTATTTAATGACACACTCAACACATTTTATTTACAGTTATATGGCATCAGACATATGGTTATGGACCACACAGATTGTTTTAGAGGAAACCCGCTGTCGCCACTACATGGGCTACTCTTCCGATTAGCAGCAAGGGATTTTTTATTTGCGCTTCCCACAGGCAGGATAGCACAAACCATGGCCTTTGTTGAACCAGTTATGGATCACTGGTCGGTGCAAGTGGTTTACACCTACCCATTGAGCCTTGCGGAGCACTCACTCAGGGTTTGGAGTCGGTATCTGGATTAAAAATCCCATGCCTCGACTGGGATCCGAACCCAGTACCTACCAGCCTGTAGACCGATGGCCTAACCACTATGCCACCGAGGCCGGTATTGTTTTTTTTTAATGTCTTTGTTGTAAATTTATACTATTAGAAAAAGTTCAAAACCATCAAAGGCAAAAGATTCAAAACTTATGTTTAAAAGAAAGAAAACTGATCAACATTTTTTTGACAAGAATACAATCATGGATGAAATCGCCATGTTTTATCATAGCTTTCTTCATTATTTTAGGTTAATATGAATTAATTATTAATGGAATGTGCATTAGCAATTGTTAGAAAATTGTGTAGTTGGTTCAAGTTGTGAAACACATGGCGACTGTTTGTCTCAATTTGAACAAATTGGCGTTTTAACATGAACCTCTCTGTGTTAGTTTTCATAAGGACATGGTCTGGAACCACATTTTACTTTTTAATCTGAGCAAAATAATTATTATAAAGCACATGACACCTTCAGAGGCGTAAATATTTCCTTAATGCACATGTTTTGTAGTAAAATTTTCCACATTTTGAGACATTTTTCAAGTTTTAAGATCCATTTTTCAATCTTTTGGCATCTAAATCAAATGTGTGAGGGTAAGCGATTTCACGATCAGGCCATGGTGACAGATCTATTTTTTGGTTAAGATTCACATTAAAAGCTATTTCCATGGATTGAGCATTGGGAAAACTTTAATAAATTGGTTTAAACATTATTTTGAGACCATGGAAAGAATTTTGATTGTAGAAAACCAATAACACCATGCACAGTTTACCAATAACACCATGCACAGTTTACCAATAGCCCTATTCTCACATGTCTTTAAAAAGTCACACAAACAGGCTAAAACCTTTACAATTATTATCGGGGTTTTTTAATGGTAAAAATCCCCACAAAAACCCCCAATCTGATTAAAATTAGCTCTACTGGTCTACCAGTAGATCTAACAGCATTGTGTGGACTCCCATGTACAGGTGAAATTTCATCTATAAATAACCATTTAAATATTGACCAATTACACTTAGCCTTTTATAGCATTATTTGGGAGCATACAAATTCTAAAAATATCGGGCGAACAGGGAGAAAAGTGCAGTAATAAACTGTGAAATGTATACTAGTATAAACAGATTTTATGGCTATACCATCACAATTTTTTTTTTCGTTTTAAAACAAATTTTATATTGAAATTAGTTTCTGGCATACTTTGTAATTCACCCGAATCATTTCGTATACCCTCGGCATAATCCCGAATGTTTGCAAATTCTTTTCATATCACTGACATGATTTTGCAAGTAACGTTTTGATTGGTTGAATAAAAGGTCAACTGGACATGAGCTCCAATGGGGTGCTGTTAGATCCACAGGTAATAGTAATTAACAAGTGGATTTAATTTTAATTAGATTGAAAAAAAACCCCCCATAAAAAAACATACTAAAATATGTGAGAAAAACATAAATCATTATAATGGGATGTATATTTCAAGGAAGTAATTTAAGTAACATGGTATTTCAGTTGTTATTAACTGTTCCGATAGATGGAAATGTTTTATGATTGTAAAAAAAAAGTGTAAGTTTTATGAAATATTTTATTATTTGTAAAAAAGTGCAATGAAATAATGTATAATTGTAAAAATAATGTGCAATGAAATATTTAAAAATCTGTAAAAAATAAAGTGCTACCCTGATAAAGTTTGTTAAAATATTTATTTAAAAACTAAACCCTGGGTTATTAATGGTATATTTCTTGTATGTTGGATATTTTGCGTGGTACTAATGCAGTAATGGATAAAGTGCTTTCAGTTTGGTGTCAGATGGTAAAGGTGCAGTCACAGATCTGTAACATGTAACTAACATTTATTGTGAGAATAGCAAATTTAATAGTTAACAAGATTTTTAAAATGTAGTTTTTCCTAGTAATAATAAAGTATATTTTTAAATTACCCTCCCTCACCCCTCCATTGGCCTCTTTCTCATCTGTCCTATAAATTTAACTAATGCAAAAAAAAGTCTAAATTAATTTATATCTCCTTAAATACCACTCCACACAGTCAGAAGATGGAAAAACATTCATAATAGGAATCAGTGTTTATATTGTATAACACACACCACATATATACACAGTCAATACTGGAGAAATAGAAGTACTGTTCCAGAGAGTAACATGCATCTGTGGTCATACCATCTAAAATATTTTTACAAAAATTCCCCCTCACTCTCAACTGACCCCACCCGCACCCCCACCCACCCTTCCCACCCTGGAGTTGCTCACTGGCTATGTCAGAGGCCAAATCCGGGGCGGGCGTGCCCAAACCTAAGTTGGATAGGGGCACGTCAAAAAGTTCCCGCATCCTGCATCTGCGGGGTGGCATTTAGCTCAGTCGGTTGAAGGCTCACTTGATGTGCTTGCATCGCAGGATCGAACCACCTTGGTGGATCCATTCAACTGATTGGGTTTTTTCCCATTCCAACCAATGCACTACAGCTGGTCAAAGGCTGTGGTATGTGCTGTCCTGCCTGTGGGGGAGTGTATTTATCCTGCAACCACCATTTCTATTGACAGAATATGATGATGGATAAAGCAGTCGTATTCTGCTACTAGCAAGATATGACTTTTGACATCATTCATGTGACATCACATGCAAAGCTATATTACAAAATAGCTCATTTGACCTCTAGGTCATCATACAATGTGGCTGAAATATCAGAAATAATAGCTTTTCCCTTTTATTTTTATGGTCTGCAGGATAAAGATAATAACTAGTTAATGATCTCAGATATCTACTTTATCCTGTTCAGACCTCGCCGAATTTCCCATTTTTACCTTCACAGGATAAAGCAGATATCTGACATCATTAACTAGTTATTCTTACCTTCACGGGATAAAGCAGATATCTGACATCATTAACTAGTTATTCTTACCTTCACGGGATAAAGCAGATATCTGACATCATTAACTAGTTATTCTTACCTTCACGGGATAAAGCAGATATCTGACATCATTAACTAGTTATTCTTACCTTCACGGGATAAAGCAGATATCTGACATCATTAACTAGTTATTCTTACCTTCACGGGATAAAGCAGATATCTGACATCATTAACTAGTTATTCTTACCTTCACGGGATAAAGCAGACATCTGACATCATTAACTACTTATTCTTACCTTCACGGGATAAAGCAGATATCTGACATCATTAACTAGTTATTCTTACCTTCACGGGATAAAGCAGACATCTGACATCATTAACTAGTTATTCTTACCTTCACGGGATAAAGCAGACATCTGACATCATTAACTACTTATTCTTACCTTCACGGGATAAAGCAGATATCTGACATCATTAACTAGTTATTCTTACCTTCACGGGATAAAGCAGACATCTGACATCATTAACTAGTTATTCTTACCTTCACGGGATAAAGCAGACATCGGACATCATTAACTAGTTATTCTTACCTTCACGGGATAAAGCAGACATCGGACATCATTAACTAGTTATTCTTACCTTCACGGGATAAAGCAGACATCTGACATCATTAACTAGTTATTCTTACCTTCACGGGATAAAGCAGACATCTGACATCATTAACTAGTTATTCTTACCTTCACGGGATAAAGCAGATATCTGACATCATTAACTACTTATTCTTACCTTCACGGGATAAAGCAGACATCTGACATCATTAACTACTTATTCTTACCTTCACGGGATAAAGCAGACATCTGACATCATTAACTACTTATTCTTACCTTCACGGGATAAAGCAGACATCTGACATCATTAACTAGTTATTCTTACCTTCACGGGATAAAGCAGACATCTGACATCATTAACTAGTTATTCTTACCTTCACGGGATAAAGCAGATATCTGACATCATTAACTAGTTATTCTTACCTTCACGGGATAAAGCAGACATCTGACATCATTAACTACTTATTCTTACCTTCACGGGATAAAGCAGATATCTGACATCATTAACTAGTTATTCTTACCTTCACGGGATAAAGCAGACATCTGACATCATTAACTAGTTATTCTTACCTTCACGGGATAAAGCAGACATCTGACATCATTAACTAGTTATTCTTATCTTCACGGGATAAAGCAGACATCGGACATCATTAACTAGTTATTCTTACCTTCACGGGATAAAGCAGACATCTGACATCATTAACTAGTTATTCTTACCTTCACGGGATAAAGCAGACATCTGACATCATTAACTAGTTATTCTTACCTTCACGGGATAAAGCAGATATCTGACATCATTAACTAGTTATTCTTACCTTCACGGGATAAAGCAGACATCTGACATCATTAACTAGTTATTCTTACCTTCACGGGATAAAGCAGACATCTGACATCATTAACTAGTTATTCTTACCTTCACGGGATAAAGCAGACATCTGACATCATTAACTAGTTATTCTTACCTTCACGGGATAAAGCAGACATCTGACATCATTAACTAGTTATTCTTACCTTCACGGGATAAAGCAGACATCTGACATCATTAACTAGTTATTCTTACCTTCACGGGTTAAAGCAGACATCTGACATCATTAACTAGTTATTCTTACCTTCACGGGATAAAGCAGATATCTGACATCATTAACTAGTTATTCTTACCTTCACGGGATAAAGCAGACATCTGACATCATTAACTAGTTATTCTTACCTTCACGGGATAAAGCAGACATCTGACATCATTAACTACTTATTCTTACCTTCACGGGATAAAGCAGATATTTGACATCATTAACTAGTTATTCTTACCTTCACGGGATAAAGCAGACATCTGACATCATTAACTAGTTATTCTTACCTTCACGGGATAAAGCAGATATCTGACATCATTAACTAGTTATTCTTACCTTCACAGGATAAAGCAGATATCTGACATCATTAACTAGTTATTCTTACCTTCACGGGATAAAGCAGACATCTGACATCATTAACTAGTTATTCTTACCTTCACAGGATAAAGCAGATATCTGACATCATTAACTAGTTATTCTCTGTATGAAAGATCCCTTGCTGCATTAGGAAAAATGTAGTGGGTTTCATCTGATGACTACATGTCAGAATTACCAAATATTTGACAGCCAATAGCAAATGATTAATTAATCAATGTGCTCTAGTGGTGTTGTTAAAGAAAACAAATATATATATATATATGTGCGTGCATCTACCTACAGAGTGTATCAAGTCCCATAGACAGTAATACTCGGTAATGTGAGTCCTGCTCTTTGAAAATGTTATCTTTTTAACCCTTTACACTTTGACAGTTGCATATACAATTAATTAGACAGTAGCTTTGGCTCATTTTCACCTAAAATATTCCTTGTCATATAGATAGGAAGACATTAATCTCATTGGACAGACAAAAAAAAAAAAAATTCTCAATGTTTCCAAACTTTACAATTAGCAATAAATGTATAATGAAAATTGGGACATTAGAAATGACCGCTGGTTTAATGTTATTTACCATTAAATATAAGAACAAAATTTCTAAAATAAAAAATAGATAGTAAAATTGATGTTTATGCTCCTTTTTGTAATTCATCTCGCCAGGTTTTGACTAAATTTGCAGTCCAAGTCAAGGTTCCATAATTATGTAACCAGTGGTGACCACTGAAGTTACATTGGAACCAGACAGATTTAGAATGGTTCCATTTATTGAAGTATATTGTCATTCATGTTGAAAAGTTCATCATAAAAATATAAATATTTAAAAAAAACCCACTTCTTTTAATTTTCATATCCTTCAGTTAGCTTTGTTATAAGGTGTTGTTTCGAAATTCATGCTTAACAATGTTTATTTTACATCATCTGGAATATCATGATTTCTGACCTTGTACTAAACACATGACCAACTGACTACAAACACGTGACCAGCTGACTTCAAACACGTGACCAGCTGACTTCAAACACCTGACTACAAACACGTGACCAGCTGACTACAAACACTTGACCAGCTGACTACAAACATGTGACCAGCTGACTACAAACACGTGACCAGCTGACTTCAAACATGTGACCAGCTGACTACAAACACGTGACCAGCTGACTACAAACACGTGACCAGCTGACTTCAAACACATGACTATAAACACCTGACTACAAACACGTGACCAGCTGACTACAAACATGTGACCAGCTGACTTCAAACACCTGACTACAAACACCTGACTACAAACACGTGACCAGCTGACTACAAACATGTGACCAGCTGACTACAAACACGTGACCAGCTGACTACAAACACGTGACCAGCTGACTACAAACACGTGACCAGCTGACTTCAAACACCTGACTATAAACACCTGACTACAAACACGTGACCAGCTGACTACAAACATGTGACCAGCGGACTTCAAACACCTGACTACAAACACCTGACTACAAACACGTGACCAGCTGACTACAAACACGTGACCAGCTGACTACAAACACGTGACCAGCTGACTACAAACACGTGACCAGCTGACTACAAACACGTGACCAGCTGACTTCACGTCACTGACTACAACCACGTGACCAGCTGACTACAAACACGTGACCAGCTGACTACAAACACGTGACCAGCTGACTTCAAACACGTGACCAGCTGACTACAAACACGTGAGCAGCTGACTTTACATCACTGACTACAACCACGTGACCAGCTGACTACAAACACGTGACCAGCTGACTACAAACACGTGACCAGCTGACTACAAACACGTGACCAGCTGACTACAAACACGTGACCAGCTGACTTCAAACACCTGACTACAAACACGTGACCAGCTGACTTCAAACACGTGACCAGTTGACTACAAACACCTGACCAGCTGACTACAAACACGTGAGCAGCTGACTTTACATCACTGACTACAACCACGTGACCAGCTGACTACAAACACGTGACCAGCTGACTACAAACACGTGACCAGCTGACTACAAACACGTGACCAGCTGACTACAAACACGTGACCAGCTGACTACAAACACGTGACCAGCTGACTTCAAACACCTGACTACAAACACGTGACCAGCTGACTTCAAACACGTGACCAGTTGACTACAAACACCTGACCAGCTGACTACAAACACGTGACCAGCTGACTTCAAACACGTGACCAGCTGACTACAAACACGTGACCAGCTGACTACAAACACGTGACCAGCTGACTACAAACACGTGACCAGCTGACTACAAACACGTGACCAGCTGACTACAAACACGTGACCAGCTGACTACAAACACGTGACCAGCTGACTACAACCACGTGACCAGCTGACTACAACCACGTGACCAGCTGACTACAAACACGTGACCAGCTGACTACAAACACGTGACCAGCTGACTACAAACACGTGACCAGCTGACTACAAACACGTGACCAGCTGACTACAAACACGTGACCAGCTGACTTCAAACACTATAATATTTATCACCATGGCAGGACTGGTAGTATTAATTGTGCTATTCAAAGTCAGGTGCACTTTGAACTTTGACCCGGTAAGATGCTGTTTGGTATACTGCTATCTACAAGGCCAAGTGTGTTTGTACCAAGCTTTCCAATTGGTTTAATTATCACCTCATGCATGTTTATGAAAACAGTGAATACCGGATGGTTATTTTTCAAGAATTTCAGCTCTTTTTTTCCCAATGATGTTTCGAAAAAGTAACAGCAATTAGAAAAATATAATAAAAAAATTAAATGGTAATGATATACGTGGCTATTTCTTATGGTTTTTAGCCAATTTTCACATGATCTTTAATGTTTTTTTCTCTTCATCCTGTAAGATCTCTTTTCCTTTTGTTCTTTAAGGTTCATCATTTCCATTTTTTATATTCAGTAGGTCCTTTTCAAAATCTTCTTTGTCATCCAATACACCATTCCAGACTGTGTCTTTTTAGTTGTGATAGATTATAGATTATATTTCTGGCTGCCATAGGTGTTTGGGGGGGGGGGGGGGGGGGGGCTGATACAAAAAGTATTAAAAGACTGCACTAAAAACTTAAGTCTTTACCCAGTCTACACTCAATTCCATGTTAGGATGAGGGGCTGTCATTTCTGTCGGACACCATAACGGCAACTCGCCACCATAGGTCCTGGCAGCGTAATATAGTCTGGTTTAGGAAATAGTTCCTCATAACAAACAAAAATATTACAAAATTCTGATATGCTTTTTGAAATCTTTCTTTCATGATTACACATAAGTTGACCTCTGTAGTATTTAAATATAACCCATTGTTTTGAAGGTAATAGTTATATGCAGTACTAACTGATAACAACTGTGCAAGTGTTACAGTGACACTTGTATAACAGCAACACGAGGAGGTACTCAGGCATGGTGGTTGTTAACTGAAAACTTTTGTGGTCGACCTATGTTTATTTTTTACACGATACTTGTCAGTTGAGAACATTACCTAATATTAGTAGTCACATATATTCTGACATAGAAATTGTATAAAACTGCATGGAGTAATTAATGATGATGTGTAACCTAAACAGATGTTTTGGATTGTTTTTATGTTGACTCAGTCTTTGTGGACTTCTGTACATGAATTAATAGTATTGTTTTTTTTGTTTTTATCTTGGATGTTCCAGCAGGTTTTTTGTTTGTTCCCCCCTCTTCCCACTCCTGTACTGAAAAATTTACTCCATATAATTTGATGGTATTTTGTGAAGAAACTTTTTCATTACTTGATTACCTTTTTTAATGTTATGTGAGTTGTTGTGAATTTTAAAACTACAATTTATTTTACCCTTAAATAAATACTCGACTCTGCAGCTTTAATTTACATAGGACAGGATGTAACCCAGTCAAAAGAATGCTTTCCTGAGGTACTAGTGTCATAGAATTGAAACCCCACTGTTGACCTATTGGTTTCTCCCAAAAGCCATGGTATGTGCTGTCCTGTCTGGTTAAAATTACACATACAAGATCCTTTACTGCTAAAGAAAAAATGAGTGAATTTCTTCTGACAACTGAAAAAATCGAATGTTTGAATTCCAGAAGCCAAAGATTAATTAATTAATGTGCTCTTGTGGTCATTAAAAAACCCACTCAAAAATACTTTAGTTATCACCTATCAGCTTTCTTTGAGGGTCAAGTGGAAGATTAGCTTGTGCTAAACCTGTCACCCTCATTAAATAAAGTTATTACGGTATTATTATTATTATTATTATGGTTCTCTGTATTTAATTGTTTTTCACCAGGTGTTGCCAGCAGATGTTTTGACTCGGGTCAGCGAGTACGTACCAGAAATCATTGATTTCGTGAAGAAAATCATTGAAAATGGTTTCGCGTAAGTACACCTGTTAATAATGGTTTTGCGTAAGTACACCTGTTAATAATGGTTTCGCGTAAGTACACCTGTTAATAATGGTTTCGCATAAGTACACCTGTTAATAATGGTTTCACGTAAGTACACCTGTTAATAATGGTTTCGCGTAAGTACACCTGTTAATAATGGTTTCGCGTAAGTACACCTGTTAATAATGGTTTCGCGTAAGTACACCTGTTAATAATGGTTTCGCGTAAGTACACCTGTTAATAATGGTTTCGCGTAAGTACACCTGTTAATAATGGTTTCGCGTAAGTACACCTGTTAATAATGGTTTCGCGTAAGTACACCTGTTAATAATGGTTTCGCGTAAGTACACCTGTTAATAATGGTTTCACGTAAGTACACCTGTTAATAATGGTTTCACGTAAGTACACCTGTTAATAATGGTTTCACGTAAGTACACCTGTTAATAATGATTCCATAATGTTCATCCTGTCTATTCTCGTTCACCATCATTCATTTGTTACGGTAAAATACTCTATTTTTGCGTGGAATTTATTTTTGTGCTTTTCGCGTTTTAATAAAATTTGTGAAAATAAAGGCTGACGAAAATTGGACATTTAAAAAGAAAGAAAAAACCTGCAGTCTCGTTCAGTCAGACTGGGCCGAAACATTGTTAGTTTACGCTGCACAGGACTAGTAGTAACAATACAACACTTAAAACTTTAAATAAAATTTAAAAAACCCAGTATATAAGATAATAAACAATACTACATTTTGTATGGGATTTTTTCACAAGTGCTGGTGATGAAAGCAACACATGTTTAAAAACCGGAAGTAAACATCACAGTATATTAAAATGGAGAAGTGAAACAAATCCGGGTTGGGCTTGTACAGCAACAGTATACTTGTTACGTAGTAGTACATATTAAGTCTTCACATTAAATATTTTACCTGATGGTCAATCACAAACCATATTAAACAAGTATTTTCACAGTAATAAGTATTGTTTAAATCAAACTTGAGCTAGCATTCAAATTGTTTTGTTTGCGGATTCATTTTTTTTATAACATTTTTGAGGATTACGAAAAAGTGCACAGGTTAGCCTAAGCATCTTTTCATAAATTTATGGTATTTTGTAAACAATAAACATCAATACTGGTACTTCATTTTTTTTCACTGGTGAAGAGATGGGGGATTCGCAAAAATAAATGCTCGTAAACTAACTCATTTTCATTAAATTGTGAAAATTTGTTACCGTGAAATTAAAGTATTTTACAGAATGCATCATTATTAAAAGGTGGCAAAATGTAGCTAACACAGGAGAGAAGGGCTACTGTGCCTACCACTTGAGGATGAACAATGTAAGGGGGTTTTCCTACTTCATATAAATAAAGATAAAAATATGGCTTGTGTACCCCTCCCCCCACTAGAAACTGTGTATTCCAACCCCTCCAAATAGCTTCCTACATGCCTAAAGAATACTCACCAGAGGTGTGATGAGTTGAAGATAGGTTACGAGCTCAACCAGTGACAGTGGTATGTACTGTCCTGTCTATGTGACAGCGCATATAACAGATCCCTTGTGCTGCTTTATCAGTAGAAGTATTATTTCTTATTCCAGCCAGTGCACCACGACTGGTATATCAAAGGCCATGGTATGTGCTATCCTGCCGGTGGCTCTAGTGGTGTCACTAAACAAAAGAAACAAACAGTAGAAGTAGCCCATATGGTGGTAACATATTTCCTCTCTTTCTCACAACCAAATATTGAAATAACCACATGTTAGACACCAAATAGCTGTAATTTAAAATGTACCCAGGTGCTGTTAATGAGTTAGTACTTTTCTTTTACTTGCAAATAGCCATAGTTTAAAATGTACTCAGGTGCTGTTAAAGAAACCTTCATTTCCTTTCCTATTAAAATAACATCATGAATGAGTTACTCTCAGGTTACATGAAGATGCTGGTGTCCAGACGGATATTATTGCTGTTCACAGCAGGAAGAAAAATTATTTTAGAAGACGTTAGACAACTACCGTACAGCTGTGTGTATCATAATACTAGTGTTAATTTCTTGATAAAGAACAGAAAGGAAATATCTGTTTAAAGTTGTCTGCATATTTTTAGCAAAGCTATTTGGTGTCTAACAAAAGGTTATAATGACACAAGAGACAGGGTGAGAGAGAGAGAGAAAGAAGGAAGGAAAGAGAGGAGGGAAGGAGAGATAGAAAGGAAGGAAAGAGAGAGAGAGAGAGAGAGAGAGAGAGAATGAAGAGAAGGAGGGAGGCAAGGACAGAGAGGAGGGAGGGAACGATAAAGAGAAGGAGGGAGGGAACGATAAAGAGAAGGAGGGAGGGAGAGCGTGAAAAGGAGGGAGAGAGAGACAGACCTGCTGCTACCACTCAAAACAATAACATTGTATATGAATTTTCTCATGTGTAGAAAAGTATATAGCATGGTGTTTAATGTACTGTGTATCAGTCATGGGGTGCTGGTTGTCCACTGAGTGCAGTCGGTATTCAACCCTGATCGGTGTAGGTCTTCACTTTTCACTCAAATAGTTCAGTGGTAGAGAGAGTCAGCTGAGGAAACATGGTTTCTAGAAGCAACAGCCATCTGGGGTAGTACCTGTCCCCTTGCCTCCTGCAGTGGGTATGGCCCTGAGTACATATAAAAGACCCCTTGCTGCTAGTTGGTAGAACCGGCCTTGGTGGCATCGTGGTTAAGCCATTGGACATACGGCTGGTAGGTACAGGGTTTGCAGCCGGTACCAGCTCCCACCCAAAACGAGTTTTTAACAACTCAATGGGTAGGTGTAAGACCACTACACCGTCTTCTCTCTCACTAACCACTAACAATTAACAACTAATCCACTGTCCTGGACAGACAGCCCAGATAGCTGAGGTGTGTACCCAGGACAGCGTGCTTGAATCTTAATTGGATATAAGCACAAAAATAAGTTGAAATAAATAAATAAAAGTTGGTAGAAGTGGATTTTGATTTGCACTACAATAGACTAAGTGTTGAAAAATAACCATATATTTAAAACCAAATTCTCAGGGATTAAAAAACAGTGTTTAGTGTTGTTATTTTCCTTTCCTTTCACATGTGTCTAACTAATTGTGTATCTGTAATGATGTTCACCCAGGTACGAGTCTGGTGGATCTGTGTATTTCAACACGACAACCTTTGACCAGAAAGACGACCACCATTATGCCAAGCTGGTCCCCGAGGCATACGGAGATAACAAGGCACTGGCTGAAGGAGAAGGTTAGTCCGTCCGTCCATTCATCCATCCATCCATTCATCCATCCATCCATCCATCCATCCGTCCGTCCGTCCGTCCGTCCGTCCGTCCGTCCGTCCATCCATCCATCCATCCATCCATCCATCCATCTATTCATAATTATTTTCATGCTTATAGCCAACTCAAGTTCAAGTACACTGTCCTGGGCATACACTTTACATATGTGAACTGTCTGGCCAGGCCAGTGGGTTAATGGTTAGTTAGTGAGAGAGAAGTCAGTGTAGTGGTCTTACACCTACCCACTGAGTCGTTAAAACTCTCTCTGGGTGGGAGCCGGTACCGGGAGGTGAACCCAGTACCTACCAGCCTCATGTCCAATGGCTACAGTCTTTAATAGGGAGACTAATTCTGTGGAGACTTTGGTAATGTCTTGAGTCTGGAAAAATATAAATAAGAACAGGTTCAGGATATAAAAAACACTTGTCCATACTGAGTTAATATACTGGGTGACAGCTGCAATGCCTCTCTGTTAGTTAGACTCTTACTGAATTAGTGATTTTGTTTAATTCCAAATGTACATCTTATAGTAAAAATGGTTTCTTGGTTCCTTAAGAACATAGTGATTGTGTTCGATTTTTAACATTCCTTTTCACCTGAATTGTTTTTTATTGTTCTGTATGGAATTTAAAATGTGTTAAGTTGTTAAATAAACAATTTCCTTCCTTCCTGTTTGGAATTTTGTTTCATTTTCTCTAATGCTTCTTCATTTCAAATGTATAACTGTGTGAAATACTATAATTGTGTTTTGTTTTCTGTACAGGTGAACTCAGTGTGTCAGAAGAACGACTTGGAGAAAAGAAAAGTGTCAACGATTTCGCCGTGTGGAAAGCGTCCAAGCCAGGAGAACCGTCCTGGGACTCCCCATGGGGGAAAGTAAGTTTTTTTTTTTTTTTTTTTTTTTTTATATAATTTTTTTTTGTTATAGGATCATAAATGTGTTTATTGTGTTGTTTGCCAGAAAGAGACCACTAAGTGTTAATTAATTCACCATGACTTTGATTTCAATGGGCTTTTTATTTTACTAATTTCATTATAATTACATGTATATGACAAAATAAAATAAAAAACAACTCTTTTTAAATTCTGACAGTTCAGTTTAAATGGTGAAGAGAAGGTTGATGTCTTATAAAAATAAAATGGGGGTGAATGCCTGAAGCTTATTTAGATATGTTTGAATCTCTAATGGAAAAATGTAGCGGGTTTTTCTTTAAAACTAAATGTCAGAATTATCAGATGTTTGTGACATCCAAGATCTAATGATCTATAAATAATTGTGCTCTAGTGGTGTCAATGAACAAAAACAAACTATATCTTGAGTCTGATGTGGAATGGATGATAGTTTGCAGGTCTAATCTGTACTGCTCAAGCAGCTAGTGTTTGTTACTCTGCATTGACTTTTATTGATGTCATATCTTTGTGAAACTGTCCCTTGGACTCTGTCTTGTACCAATATATTATTTTGAATGTGGTCAGTTAATTCATCAGGTTGTTGATTTATTTACCCACTCAAATACTCACCTAATTACTCACTTGCTCACTTGTTTTGTTTTCTTTCCAGGGTAGACCAGGCTGGCATATTGAGTGCTCTGTAATGGCCAGCTGCATAACGGGTGAATCCATGGACATACACACAGGGGGTTATGACCTCAAGTTTCCCCATCACGACAATGAACTTGCCCAGTCAGAGGTAATCCTAATATTATTATTACATGTACTTAGGATCTTCTGCAAAAAAACCACAACAATATATTATAAGTTAGGTTAGGATATACATGTCGCTGATTGTCTGCATTGTGATGGATTGTAGAATTGATTGTTCTTGGTTGACCTAGATATTGTTCCATTCTAAATAGTTCTCCACAGCCATCATATCATTAAGACTATGGTAGAGCCTGTCCTCTGTATAATAGAATGCATACAAAAGATCCCTTGCTCCTTTTTAGTAGGTGTAGCCTGTGTGGTATTTGCAGGTTTCATCTTTATTCTCTAGACCAAGTTTCAAAATAATCTTGTGTTAGACATCAAATGGAGTTAAGATAAGCCTCTGTTAAGGCCACGATACATCTACAATGTCTTGGAGACCTTAAGATAAGCCTCTGTTTAGGCCACGATACATCTACAATGTCTTGGAGACCTTAAGATAAGCCTCTGTTTAGGCCACGATACATCTACAATTCTTGGAGACCTTAAAATAAGCCTCTGTTAAGGCCACGATACATCTACAATGTCTTGGAGACCTTAAGATAAGCCTCTGTTTAGGCCACGATACATCTACAATGTCTTTGAGACCTTAAGATAAGCCTCTGTTTAGGCCACGATACATCTACAATGTCTTTGAGACCTTAAGATAAGCCTCTGTTTAGGCCACGATACATCTACAATGTCTTGGAGACCTTAAGATAAGCCTCTGTTTAGGCCACGATACATCTACAATGTCTTGGAGACCTTAAGATAAGCCTCTGTTTAGGCCACGATACATCTACAATGTCTTGGAGACCTTGTTTCTCAGACTTTCTCTTAAGATGTATCGTCAAAAGTCTCTGTGACCTGAAGTCAAGATAATCGTGTATTAAACTTCAAATAGCCATAGTGTCTCGGAGACTTTGTGTCCTGAAGTCAAGATAACCCTACTCTATGTTAGACTTCAAATAGAATTTAAAACGATCTGAAGTCAAGATAACCCTATGTTACACTTCAAATACAATTTAAAGTGACCTGAAAGTAAAATTTGTTTTATTTAATGATGCCACTAGAGCACATTGATTTTTTATCTTATCATCGGCTATTGGACATCAAACATGTGGTCATTCTGACACTGTTTTTTAAAGGAAACCCGCTGTCGCCACATAGGTTACTCTTTTACAACAGGCAGCAAGGGATCTTTTATTTGCGCTTCCCACGGGCAGGATAGCACAAACCATGGCCTTTGTTGAACCAGTTATGGATCACTGGTCAGTGCAAGTGGTTTACACCTACCCATTGAGCCTTGCGGAGCACTTACTCAGGGTTTGGAGTTGGTATCTGGATTAAAAATCCCATGCTTCGACTGGGATCCGAACCCAGTACCTACCAGCCTGTAGACCAATGGCCTAACCACGATGCCACCGAGGCCAGTAAAAAAGTGACCTGAAGTCAAGATAATCCTGTATTAGACTTCAAATAGCCATAGTTTAAAATGTCCTTACATGACAAACAATATAACAATTTCCTTTCATTTTTAAGTTGTCACTGTTTAATTAAAACATTTTTATCACAGGCATATTTTGGCCATGACAGCTGGGTGAGATACTTCCTCCATTCTGGTCACCTGACCATTGAGGGCTGCAAGATGTCGAAATCTCTCAAGAACTTTGTGACAATCAAGGACGCGCTGGCGTCGTACTCGGCCCGGCAGATCCGCTTCCTGTACCTGCTGCACTCCTGGAAGGACACGCTCGACTACAGCGGCAACACCATGGATATCGCTATACAGTACGAGAAACACATGAATGTGAGTCAGTGCAATTTTGTAAATTCAGAGTTGACAGTTTTCCAGATTTATTCGGAATTATAGACTTTTAATTGTCTGTACAGTGTTTTCTGGTTTTCATTTTCTATATTCACCATACAATGTTTCTACGTTTTCTGCTGTTTATTCCTACATTTTCTATATTCTCCATACAATGTTTCCAGGTTCCATACAATGTTTCCGGGTTTTCCGCTGTTTGTCCAACATTTTCTATATTCTCCATACAATGTTTCCGGGTTTTCCGCTGTTTGTCCAACATTTTCTATATTCTCCATACAAAACTTATGATATGGTTTTGGCTGATACTTTGCATACATTCTGAATGAAGAAGTTTGTTTTGTTTAACAACACCACTAGAGCACATTGCTTGATTAATCATCGGCTATTGGATGTCAAACATATGGTCATTTTGACACAGTCATGGAGAGGAAACCTGCTACATTTTTCCATTAGTAACAAGGGATCTTTTGTATGCACCATCCCACAGACAGGATAGCACATACCACAGCCTTTGATATACCAGTTGTGGTGCATTGGCTAGAGTAAGAAATAGCCCAGTGGGCCCACCGACAGGGATCGATCCCAGACCGACCATGCATCAAGTGAGTGTTTTCCCACTGAGCTGCATCCCGCCCACATTGTGAATAAGGGCTAGTCTCAGTACACAACCACCAATAATAAATTATGAGTTTTTCAGGGGGGTTTTCATAACCCACTATCATCATCTCTGTTAATTAAAGCTTAGATATTGAGACTGGTTAGAATAGGAAGATAACCCGGTGAGTTCCCTAATAGGGATCAGTCCAGAATCATCCCATCATGCTGCAGGTCAGTGTTCTACTGTTGAGTATATCTTAGATATTGAGACTGGTTAGAATAGGAAGATAACCCGGTGAGTTCCCTAATAGGGATCAGTCCAGAATCATCCCATCATGCTGCAGGTCAGTGTTCTACTGCTGAGTATATCTTATAATGAGATTTAAATTGGGGTCTCACGAAAACATTTCTAACATTTACCAAATAGTCTGAAGTTTTGATCTTATCTGTGTTTTTGTGCTTGGATATATTAGAGCTGCAACCTCCAGTATTTTTTACTGTTTAACCATTTAGAATTGATAATGTCTATTAATTGTTTTTTCTTGTGATATGTCACATTTGTTTAACACTTTAGCTGCAATTGTTAATCTAGATATATAAAAATGTATTCTAATTCGATATGCATATATCGAGAAATTTGTTTGGCTAATCAAAACTCTTAACACTAACATTAACGTGTTGGAAATTTGAGGGGTTCCCCAAGTCTATTTACATATTCATGTGCTACTTCTCAGTGGTTAGTTGATGTACTTACTTTAAAAAATCACATTTTAAACTGTTCTGAAGCAAAATGCATGTTCCTCTAAATTTCATGCAAGAGCAGTAAATATGTTCTCGTTACTATCTAGCTGTAGTTTTCAAATGTGCTGAGGTGATATTAAACAAACATTTCTTATTTCATACACAATCACACCATGGTAGTAAAACGTCACTAAACTAGAGTCTGTGTATTGTGTTGCAGGAATTCTTCTTGACGGTGAAAGACATCATGAGGAAGTCTGCAAGTCACGGGGTTGCTGCTTTTGAGAAGTGGACGGATGCTGAAACCAGCTTGAATGAAAAGTAAAACTCACTTCCATAGAAACATAACTGACTTCATTTTAAATGTGCCGGCTTTTTTAATATATTAAACTATATGTTTTGACAGTTAGATGAATGTTGAAAATGGCTTGAATGAAAAGTAAACCTCACTTCAATAGAAACATAACTTCATTTTAAATATACCAGCTTATGTAATATATTAGACTACGTGTTTTTTTATGAATGTTAAGACCAGCTTGAATGAAAAGTAAGACACAATAAAAACATAACTGACTTGGTTTTAATTGTGCTGGTTTGTGTAAAGCAGTTAACCCTGATTATTAGGCAGTGTAAAATAGGTTCACTTCATGCAGCCTTTTTACCATTAACTTGACAGTTAACAAAGAATCAAGGAATGTAACATACGGTTTTCTCCAGCTAAACAGGGTTGGGGTTTTTAACTAAAAGAGCACTTGGTTGTGGGTGGCATGAGGGGCATTCAATTACCCCCCGACTTTCACCCTGTGGATGTAGTCATAAAAAACCACTATGAAGCCATCTCAGACATGTTAAATTAGTAACTGTTTAAAAAATATTGAGATTTATCATTACTGACCTGGGTTTTTTTTTCTTTTTTTTCCCCTCAGATATCTGGACAAGCGACAGGCAGTCTACGAAGCTCTCTGTGGTATGATGTTGATTCACATATTTTACTTTACACTGTCTTTCATTGTTAGTCTCCCACCATTCCAACTGGAGTGGACTATAGGTTTTATCTATGTCCTTCTGTCTGTCTTTCTGTCTGTCTGTCTGTCCATCTGTCCACACAGTTTTCCTGGGGTTTCTTTCACAGTGCCTCAAATATTAAGCTCAAATTTTGTGTACAGCTTTATCATGTATTATTACAGATCGCTCGTTCCAGCCAGTGCACCACGACTGGTATATCAAAGGCTGTGGTATGTGCCATCCTGTCTGTGGGATGGTGCATATAAAGATCCCTTGCTGCTAATCCAAAAGAGTAGTCCATGAAGTGGCAACAGCGGGTTTCCTCTTAATATTTGTGAGGACCGTAACCGTATGTCGGACGCCATATAACCGTAAATAAAATGTGTTGAGTGCATCGTTAAATAAAACATTTCTAATTCTAATTACAGATCAAGTTTCATGGCTATTTATCCATTTTTGACAGAGTTATAGCTCTTGAACTTAGAAGATTAAACATTTTATTTTCCGGACTGTTTTTTGCAGTGCATCAAGATATTGAGTTGAACGTTTGTGTATAGCTTTATCATGTTCTGTTACAGACCAAGTTTGACCTTCATGGCAATATACCCATTTTTCACAGATTTATGGCCCTTGAATTTAGGAGATATGAACATCTGTTCGGCCCACTAGGGGACAGGTATTGCCTTAGCAGTCCTCTCAGAATGTTTGTTCTTTTAAATATTATTATTTTTCAGTCTCACCTATCTGTGATATATACTGTTTATAAAAGAGCCCTTCCTGCTAATGAAGAGTAGCCAATGTGGCAGATAGGACAGTGCCCCATATATTAGCGGATACCTTCTTCTACACAGAGTGCCCCATATATTAGCGCATTCCTTCTTCTACACAGAGTGTCCCATATATTATTTTATGTTTGAGATGATTCATTTTCTGTTGTAGATTCTGTAGACACAAGAACAACACTGGATCACATACGGGAACTGGTAACCGCTAGCAACAGCTATGTTGCTAAAGCCAAGGCAGAGAAGAGACGACCCAATCAGAAGCTTCTTTACAATATCGCATCCTATGTGACTCAGTTGTTTAAGGTTTGTTGTAATGCCCAGGTTCTTTTTCATAATGAAAATATATTTTATAATCTCCATTGTTTGACTGACACTATATAAGTGTAAATAAAATGTGTTGAGTGCGTCGTTAAATAAAACATTTCTTTCTTTCTTTCCCATTGTTTGAGGTCAGCTATAATAACTAGATATTCTTTATAATGAAAACATTTTGTAAAGACTGTTGATTGAGCCAAACTGTAAAAGTAAATAGACTCAGTTGTATAAGGTTTATTGTGATAATGAACACATTTTGTTAACTCAGTAGTTCACGGTTATTTATAATAATTAGATGTTATTTCTAATATAAAATAATAATATTTTTACCAATGTTTAAAACTAGTTAATAAATTTATTATTTACACTTTTTATTATTGCTTTAAAAGAGTATCTAGCTCAATAGATAGCTGAAGATTTTAAAAAGCGTTTCACTTTATTTAGGTATTTGGAGCTATATCTGGAGACCAGTCTATTGGTTTTCCACATGGAGATGCTCAGTCTAGTGATGTGAGTTAATTATATTTATTTTCCTGCAGCTTCACCTTTTTTTCTTTTTAAATTTGATAATGTTTTGATTCACCTACATGTTTAATTCTGCCACTTGTGAAAATCACTGCAACAATTTTTGTTGTTAAAATTTTCAATCCTAATAATATATTGTTTTTTATTTTTATTTAATTTTGACATAAAAGAACAAAAGAAGAAAGAAAAATAAGAAACAGACCTTGTTTGTGTGGTATAATGTATCCATTTTTTTTACTGGATATATTTGCATGATAGAATTTCATAAAACCAATTGTATCCGATACTTTATCATTATTTAAACAAAACAAAATTCATACCTTTTTTGTCAGTCATTTAAATATCTTTCTTTGTCGTTTGTCATTTAGCTTGAAGAAACAGTGATTCCATATTTGAAAGTGCTTGCTGACTTCCGGGAGAATGTTAGACAGAGTGCTAAGGAGCAGAAAGGTGGGTAGATTTATAGCAGAGTTCAGTGGCCCTTGATGCAGTATTAAAATGTGGCAGTTTAAGAGGAGTGGTGGCAGTATATAAAAGTACACTATTAGTCAGCAAATATGATCTTTTTGATGTGATTGGATCTTTCAATTACTCATTCCATAGTGGGGAATGGGAGATAACCCAGTGGTAAAGCGCATGCCTGATGCACGGTCGGTCTAGGATTGATTCCTGTTGAATGGCCCATTGGGCTATTTCTTGTTCCAGCCAGTGCACCATGGCTGGTACATCACATGCTGTGGTATGTGCTGTCCTGTCTGTGGGATGGTGCATATTAAAGATCCCTTGCTACTAATAGAAAACTGTAGTGGTTTTCCTCTCTATATGTCAAAATGACCAAATGTTTGACATCTAATAGCTGATGATTAATAAATCAATGTGCTCTAGTGGTGTCATTAAACAAAACAAATTAAAAAATTTCATTCCATGGTGGGAAAAAAGAAAGTAAAGTTTAATACACTGAGGGGACTAATATCTTTCCAGGTTTAAATATTAAACATATATAAGAAAACTTCATCAAAATAGGTTTTTCTAAATAATATATTATGATACAGGGTAGGCATATTTTGATATGCCATAATTTAAAACATTGTCATACTATCCATCCACTATATTTATATTCTCCAAAGTAAAATGGCAATTTCTCTTCAGGTGAATATCTTAATAAGAAATAAAATCAAATGTGGTTTTATTGGGGGTTTTAATTTTAAAAGACCACTCACTGCCTTTGTGAATTTTAATATTCCATCCTATGTTTACAGTAAAAATACAAAAGAAGCAAAGCTTAAGCAATATTCATCTTGGGGGGGGGAAAGCCACTAAAAACACTACAAAGAACAATTTCAATTAGATTTATCTATACTCTTGCACCTACCCCTGATTATAGACTCATACCTTGTTTGTATGATGATACCATCACCAACACATATTTTTCAACAACTATTCTGTTATCACTTGTCTAATAAAAGTAATGAAAAACAATGTGTAATCAAACAATGGAAAATTCTGATTGTGTTTGGATTTCTTCATCGCAGAATGTCAATAATTTGATGATGAAATTCTTGAGCTAACATGGACGCTTTCAACAGAACACACTTATACAAAAACATCATTATAAAAATTATAACATTTATTGCCATGGTTGTACAGTGAAACCTTTCTAAACCGGATCATGAAAGAAATGTTTTATTTAACGATGCACTCAACACATTGTATTTATGGTTATATGGCATCAGACATATGGTTAAGGACCACACAGATATTGAGAGAGAAAACCCACTGTTGCCACTTCATGGGCTACTCTTTTCGATTAGCAGCAAGGGATCTTTTATATGCACCATCCCACAGACAGGATAGTACATACCACAGCCTTTGATATACCAGTCATGAAACCAGATCATGCCGGCGACCTAATACTTATCAGATTTAGACAGGATTCTGATTGGTTGCATTTTACAATTTAGAAAATTCTGCACCATGAAACTTGGTCAGTTTTGACAGGATTCCGGTTTGCTCAGGGTCTGGTTTAGACAGGTTTCACTGTACTTTATTAACTGTTATTTAAGATCTACATTTTTTTTTACCTTTTAGCGACGGGTATTCTGAAAATGTGTGATGATATTCGCGACAATGTTCTCCCGAACCTGGGTGTGCGACTCGAGGACCATGAAGGGGAGCCTCCAGTTATCAAGCTGGTCGACAGGCAGATGCTGCTCAAAGAACGTGACGAAAAAATCCAAGTGAGTCGTTTCACTTTAAAAAAAACTTTTATCAGAAGTTTAAGGCTTTTCAACCTTGACATTATCTGTTTGATCTGGAGGCAATAAGAAAATGTAATACTGTAATTAATATTTTTTTGTTTTGTTAAATCTATATTGGTGGGGAGGTGGGGGGGGGGTAATTTATATTGGTGGGGTTTTTTTAAATTTATATTGTTGGGTTGCTTTTTTTTAATTTATATTGGTGGGTGTTTTTTAAATTTATATTGGTGGGGTTTTTTAAAATTTATATTGGTGGGGGTTTTTTAAATTTATATTGGTGGGGGTTTTTTTAAATTTATATTGGTGGGGTTTTTAAAAATTTATATTGGTGGGGGTTTTTAAAATTTATATTCGTGGGTTTTTTTTTTTTTTTTTATTGGTGGGTTTTTTTAAAATTTATATTGGTGAGGTTTTTTTAAATTTATATTGGTGGGGTTTTTTTTTTTTTGAGGTAATTTATTATGTAAGATAGTGACAGATTTATAGTCCTTCCCACACAGAATGCTGTTTTCTTACTATGGTATTTACTACCAGTTACTTCTTTCTGAGCTGATTGTTTTCTAAATTGCACACAAAAATAGTGGAGTTTTTTGTTATTTCCAAAACTCTTTTACTTTTCTTCTTACGTCAAATAAAAAAATAATGTCCATGGAGGCTAGGAAGGACTATAGTATAAAATCACTTTACTACACTATGCTATTTTGTACAATTTATTATTGCTATACACCAATAAATTCAACAAAAATGGAACCAGGGTGTGACTTGTTTATATACATCTAGAACCAGGGGTATGACATGTTTATATACATCTAGAACCAGGATATGACTTGTTTATATACATCTAGAACCAGGGTATGACTTGTTTATATACATCTAGAACCTGGGTATGACTTGTTTATATACATCTAGAACCAGGGTATGACTTGTTTATATACATCTAGAATCTAGAACCTGGTATACTTGACTTGTTTATATACATCTAGAATGACTTGTTTATATACATCTAGAACCAGGGTATGACTTGTTTATATACATCTAGAACCTGGGTATGACTTGTTTATATACATCTAGAACCTGGGTATGACTTGTTTATATACATCTAGAACCTGGGTATGACTTGTTTATATACATCTAGAACCTGGGTATGACTTGTTTATATACATCTAGAACCTGGGTATGACTTGTTTATATACATCTAGAACCTGGGTATGACTTGTTTATATACATCTAGAACCTGGGTGTGACTTGTTTATATACATCTAGAACCTGGGTATGACTTGTTTATATACATCTAGAACCTGGGTGTGACTTGTTTATATACATCTAGAACCTGGGTATGACTTGTTTATATACATCTAGAACCTGGGTATGACTTGGGTACTTGACTTGTTTATATACATCTAGAACCTGGGTATGACTTGTTTATATACATCTAGAACCTGACTTGTTTATATACATCTAGAACCTGGGTATGACTTGTTTATATACATCTAGAACCTGGGTATGACTTGTTTATATACATCTAGAACCTGGGTATGACTTGTTTATATACATCTAGAACCTGGGTATGACTTGTTTATATACATCTAGAACCTGGGTATGACTTGTTTATATACATCTAGAACCTGGGTATGACTTGTTTATATACATCTAGAACCTGGGTATGACTTGTTTATATACATCTAGAACCAGGGTGTGACTTGTTTATATACATCTGACTGGGTTGTTTATATACATCTAGAACCTGGGTATGACTTGTTTATATACATCTAGAACCTGGGTATGACTTGTTTATATACATCTAGAACCTAGGGTGACTTGTTTATATACACTTGTTTATATACATCTAGAACCAGGGTATGACTTGTTTATATACATCTAGAACCTGGGTATGACTTGTTTATATACATCTAGAACCTGGGAACCTGGGTGACTTGTTTATATACATCTAGAACCAGGGTATGACTTGTTTATATACATCTAGAACCTGGGTATGACTTGTTTATATACATCTAGAACCTGGGTGTGACTTGTTTATATACATCTAGAACCTGGGTATGACTTGTTTATATACATCTAGAACCTGGGTGTGACTTGTTTATATACATCTAGAACCTGGGTGTGACTTGTTTATATACATCTAGAACCTGGGTATGACTTGTTTATA
>NC_054707.1:81524360-81618068 GCF_016097555.1 Gigantopelta aegis | reverse complement strand
TACATCTAGAACCTGGGTGTGACTTGTTTATATACATCTAGAACCTGGGTGTGACTTGTTTATATACATCTAGAACCTGGGTGTGACTTGTTTATATACATCTAGAACCTGGGTGTGACTTGTTTATATACATCTAGAACCTGGGTGTGACTTGTTTATATACATCTCTGGGTGTGACTTGTTTATATACATCTAGAACCTGGGGTGACTTGACTTGTTTATATACATCTAGATACATCTCAGGGTATGACTTGTTTATATACATCTAGAACCTGGGGTGTTTATATACATCTGACTTGACTTGTTTATATACATCTAGAACCAGGGTATGACTTGTTTATATACATCTAGAACCTGGGTGTGACTTGTTTATATACATCTAGAACCTGGGTGTGACTTGTTTATATACATCTAGAACCAGGGTATGACTTGTTTATATACATCTAGAACCTGGGTGTGACTTGTTTATATACATCTAGAACCTGGGTATGACTTGTTTATATACATCTAGAACCTGGGTGTGACTTGTTTATATACATCTAGAACCAGGGTGTGACTTGTTTATATACATCTAGAACCTGGGTGTGACTTGTTTATATACATCTAGAACCTGGGTATGACTTGTTTATATACATCTAGAACCTGGGTGTGACCATTTGATATATTTGCTATAGAACCTTTGTAGTTGTAGTTATCTTTCTAAATTTAGGGCTGGCATATAACTCCATTGGGTACTTATCTGAGATGTGATTGGATATAGGATCAATTGCCCTTGTCAACCCAGATTCCCCCCCCCCCCCCCCCCCCGTCATCTAAGCCATTTTTGTAATACATTGTGGTTCTGTTTGTTGGAAAGTATTTAACAATTGTTCTTGAAGCAGGTGATGTTTAATTTACAGGTACAGTCACTGTTAATGTACATGTCAGGTTGTTCTGTTTGTTGAAAAGTATTTAATAATTGTTCCTAAAATAGGTGACGTTTTACAGGTGTAGTCATTGTTAATGTACATATGTCAGGTATCTTGTTTTATTGCAGGCTGCTAAAGAAGCTCAGAAGAAAATTCCTCCCTCAGAGATGTTTAAAAGTGAAACTGACAAATATTCCAAGTTCGATGATCGGGTAAAACATTTTTTTTTAATGGGTTATTTTAAAGGAAACATTCTCACTTTATACAGCCATTATAAAATAATTTGTTTTAATGATCACAATTACACATTAATAAAATTTTCTTGCTTAGAACACTGATGTCAGAATATACAATGTGTTTTCTGTCATCCTAATGTTAGCAGTAGTAGACTGAAGTGCACTGATGTCAGAATATACAATGTGTTTTCTGTCATCCTAATGTTAGCAGTAGTAGACTGAAGTGCACTGATGTCAGAATATACAAGGTGTTTTCTGTCATCCTAATGTTAGCAGTAGTAGACTGAAATGGATTTTTATCACCTAATACATACTTATATAGTGAAACATCATTATCTCTACCTGTTATTGTGTGTCATCCTAATGTTAGCAGTAGTAGACTGAAGTGGATTTTTATCACCTAATACATACTTATATAGTGAAACATCGTTATCTCTACCTGTTATCGTGTGTCATCCTAATGTTAGCAGTAGTAGACTGAAGTGGATTTTTATCACCTAATACATACATATATAGTGAAACATCGTTATTTCTACCTGTTATTGTGTGTCATCCTAATGTTAGCAGTAGTAGACTGAAGTGGATTTTTATCACCTAATACATACATATATAGTGAAACATCGTTATTTCTACCTGTTATCGTGTGTCATCCTAATGTTAGCAGTAGTAGACTGAAGTGGATTTTTATCACCTAATACATACATATATAGTGAAACATCGTTATTTCTACCTGTTATCGTGTGTCATCCTAATGTTAGCAGTAGTAGATTGAACTGGATTTTTATCACCTAATACATACATTTATAGTGAAACATCGTTATTTCTACCTGTTATCGTGTGAGCCCATTAGTATGTTTCTCTTGATCCACCATTTCCTTTCATTTATACTTATTTCTGTGCTCATTTCCAATTATATTTCTCGTTCCAGCCAGTGCACCACAACTGGTATATCAAAGGCTGTGGTATGTGCTATCCTGTCTGTAGGATGGTGCATTTAAAAGATACTTTGCTACTAATGGAGAAAAAAAATGTAGCGGGTTTCCTCTCTTAGACTAAATGTCAGAATTACCAAATGTTTGACAACCAATAGCTGATGGATGATAAATAAAGTAATGTGCTCTAGTGGTGTCATTAAACAAAAAAACTTTCATATCCAATTAAGATTCAAGCACACTGTCCTGGGCACACCTCAGCTATCCGGGCTGTCTGTCCAGGACAGAGGGTTAATGGTTAGTTGTTAGTGAGAGAGAAGAGGGTGTAATGGTTAGTTGTTGGTGAGAGAGAAGAGGGTGTAATGGTTAGTTGTTGGCGAGAGAGAAGAGGGTGTAATGGTTAGTTGTTGGCGGGAGAGAAGAGGGTGTAATGGTTAGTTGTTGGCGGGAGAGAAGATGGTGTAATGGTTAGTTGTTGGCGGGAGAGAAGAGGGTGTAATGGTTAGTTGTTGGCGAGAGAGAAGAGGGTGTAATGGTTAGTTGTTGGCGGGAGAGAAGATGGTGTAATGGTTAGTTGTTGGCGGGAGAGAAGATGGTGTAATGGTTAGTTGTTGGCGGGAGAGAAGATGGTGTAATGGTTAGTTGTTGGCGAGAGAGAAGAGGGTGTAATGGTTAGTTGTTGGCGAGAGAGAAGAGGGAGTAATGGTTAGTTGTTGGTGAGAGAGAAGATGGTGTAATGGTTAGTTGTTGGCGGGAGAGAAGATGGTGTAATGGTTAGTTGTTGGCGAGAGAGAAGATGGTGTAATGGTTAGTTGTTGGCGGGAGAGAAGATGGTGTAATGGTTAGTTGTTGGCGGGAGAGAAGATGGTGTAATGGTTAGTTGTTGGCGGGAGAGAAGAGGGTGTAATGGTTAGTTGTTGGCGAGAGAGAAGAGGGTGTAATGGTTAGTTGTTGGCGAGAGAGAAGAGGGTGTAATGGTTAGTTGTTGGTGAGAGAGAAGATGGGTGTAATGGTTAGTTGTTGGTGAGAGAGAAGAGGGTGTAATGGTTAGTTGTTGGCGAGAGAGAAGAGGGTGTAATGGTTAGTTGTTGGCGAGAGAGAAGATGGTGTAATGGTTAGTTGTTGGCGGGAGAGAAGAGGGTGTAATGGTTAGTTGTTGGCGGGAGAGAAGAGGGTGTAATGGTTAGTTGTTGGCGAGAGAGAAGAGGGTGTAATGGTTAGTTGTTGGTGGGAGAGAAGAGGGTGTAATGGTTAGTGAGTAGTGAGAGAGAAGAGGGTGTAATGGTTAGTTGTTGGTGAGAGAGAAGAGGGTGTAATGGTTAGTTGTTGGTGAGAGAGAAGAGGGTGTAATGGTTAGTTGTTGGCGAGAGAGAAGAGGGTGTAATGGTTAGTTGTTGGCGGGAGAGAAGAGGGTGTAATGGTTAGTGAGTAGTGAGAGAGAAGAGGGTGTAATGGTTAGTTGTTGGTGAGAGAGAAGAGGGTGTAATGGTTAGTTGTTGGTGAGAGAGAAGAGGGTGTAATGGTTAGTCGTTGGCGGGAGAGAAGAGGGTGTAATGGTTAGTTGTTGGTGGGAGAGAAGAGGGTGTAATGGTTAGTTGTTGGTGAGAGAGAAGATGGTGTAATGGTTAGTTGTTGGCGAGAGAGAAGAGGGTGTAATGGTTAGTTGTTGGTGAGAGAGAAGAGGGTGTAATGGTTAGTTGTTGGCGAGAGAGAAGAGGGTGTAATGGTTAGTTGTTGGCGGGAGAGAAGAGGGTGTAATGGTTAGTTGTTGGCGAGAGAGAAGAGGGTGTAATGGTTAGTTGTTGGTGAGAGAGAAGATGGTGTAATGGTTAGTTGTTAGAGAGAAGAGGGTGTAATGGTTAGTTGTTAGAGAGAAGAGGGTAATGGTTAGTGAGTAGTGAGAGAGAAGAGGGTGTAATGGTTAGTGAGTAGTGAGAGAGAAGAGGGTGTAATGGTTAGTTGTTGGTGGGAGAGAAGAGGGTGTAATGGTTAGTTGTTGGTGGAGAGAGAAGAGGGTGTAATGGTTAGTTGTTGGCGAGAGAGAAGAGGGTGTAATGGTTAGTTGTTGGTGCGAGAGAGAAGAGGGTGTAATGGTTAGTTGTTGGTGAGAGAGAAGATGGTGTAATGGTTAGTTGTTGGCGAGAGAGAAGAGGGTGTAATGGTTAGTTGTTGGCGAGAGAGAAGAGGGTGTAATGGTTAGTTGTTGGCGGGAGAGAAGATGGTGTAATGGTTAGTTGTTGGCGGGAGAGAAGAGGGTGTAATGGTTAGTTGTTGGCGGGAGAGAAGATGGTGTAATGGTTAGTTGTTGGCGAGAGAGAAGATGGTGTAATGGTTAGTTGTTGGCGGGAGAGAAGAGGGTGTAATGGTTAGTTGTTGGCGAGAGAGAAGAGGGTGTAATGGTTAGTGAGTTGGTGAGAGAGAAGAGGGTGTAATGGTTAGTTGTTGGCGGAGAGAGAAGATGGTGTAATGGTTAGTTGTTGGCGGGAGAGAAGATGGTGTAATGGTTAGTTGTTGGCGAGAGAGAAGAGGGTGTAATGGTTAGTTGTTGGCGAGAGAGAAGAGGGTGTAATGGTTAGTTGTTGGCGAGAGAGAAGATGGTGTAATGGTTAGTTGTTGGCGGGAGAGAAGATGGTGTAATGGTTAGTTGTTGGCGGGAGAGAAGATGGTGTAATGGTTAGTTGTTGGCGGGAGAGAAGATGGTGTAATGGTTAGTTGTTGGCGAGAGAGAAGATGGTGTAATGGTTAGTTGTTGGCGGGAGAGAAGATGGTGTAATGGTTAGTTGTTGGCGGGAGAGAAGATGGTGTAATGGTTAGTTGTTGGCGGGAGAGAAGAGGGTGTAATGGTTAGTTGTTGGCGGGAGAGAAGAGGGTGTAATGGTTAGTTGTTGGCGAGAGAGAAGAGGGTGTAATGGTTAGTTGTTGGCGGGAGAGAAGAGGGTGTAATGGTTAGTTGTTGGCGAGAGAGAAGAGGGTGTAATGGTTAGTTGTTGGCGAGAGAGAAGAGGGTGTAATGGTTAGTTGTTGGCGGGAGAGAAGAGGGTGTAATGGTTAGTTGTTGGCGAGAGAGAAGATGGTGTAATGGTTAGTTGTTGGCGGGAGAGAAGAGGGTGTAATGGTTAGTTGTTGGTGAGAGAGAAGAGGGTGTAATGGTTAGTTGTTGGCGGGAGAGAAGAGGGTGTAATGGTTAGTTGTTGGTGGGAGAGAAGAGGGTGTAATGGTTAGTTGTTGGTGAGAGAGAAGATGGTGTAATGGTTAGTTGTTGGCGAGAGAGAAGAGGGTGTAATGGTTAGTTGTTGGCGAGAGAGAAGAGGGTGTAATGGTTAGTTGTTGGCGGAGAGAGAAGAGGGTGTAATGGTTAGTTGTTGGCGGGAGAGAAGAGGGTGTAATGGTTAGTTGTTGGCGAGAGAGAAGAGGGTGTAATGGTTAGTTGTTGGCGAGAGAGAAGAGGGTGTAATGGTTAGTTGTTAGTGAGAGAGAAGAGGGTGTAATGGTTGTTGGCGAGAGAGAAGAGGGTGTAATGGTTAGTGAGTAGTGAGAGAGAAGAGGGTGTAATGGTTAGTTGTTGGTGAGAGAGAAGAGGGTGTAATGGTTAGTTGTTGGTGAGAGAGAAGAGGGTGTAATGGTTAGTTGTTGGCGAGAGAGAAGAGGGTGTAATGGTTAGTTGTTGGCGAGAGAGAAGAGGGTGTAATGGTTAGTTGTTGGCGAGAGAGAAGAGGGTGTAATGGTTAGTTGTTGGCGGGAGAGAAGAGGGTGTAATGGTTAGTTGTTGGCGAGAGAGAAGATGGTGTAATGGTTAGTTGTTGGCGAGAGAGAAGATGGTGTAATGGTTAGTTGTTGGCGAGAGAGAAGATGGTGTAATGGTTAGTTGTTGGCGGAGAGAGAAGATGGTGTAATGGTTAGTTGTTGGCGGGAGAGAAGAGGGTGTAATGGTTAGTTGTTGGCGAGAGAGAAGAGGGTGTAATGGTTAGTTGTTGGTGGGAGAGAAGAGGGTGTAATGGTTAGTTGTTAGTGAGAGAAGAGGGTGTAATGGTTAGTTGTGGTGAGAGAGAAGAGGGTGTAATGGTTAGTTGTTGGTGAGAGAGAAGAGGGTGTAATGGTTAGTTGTTGGCGAGAGAGAAGAGGGTGTAATGGTTAGTTGTTGGCGGGAGAGAAGAGGGTGTAATGGTTAGTGAGTAGTGAGAGAGAAGATGGTGTAATGGTTAGTTGTTGGCGGGAGAGAAGAGGGTGTAATGGTTAGTTGTTAGAGAGAAGAGGGTGTAATGGTTAGTTGTTAGAGAGAGAAGATGGTGTAATGGTTAGTGTTGGCGGAGAGAGAAGAGGGTGTAATGGTTAGTTGTTGGTGGGAGAGAAGATGGTGTAATGGTTAGTTGTTGGCGAGAGAGAAGATGGTGTAATGGTTAGTTGTTGGCGAGAGAGAAGATGGTGTAATGGTTAGTTGTTGGCGAGAGAGAAGATGGTGTAATGGTTAGTTGTTGGCGAGAGAGAAGAGGGTGTAATGGTTAGTTGTTGGCGAGAGAGAAGAGGGTGTAATGGTTAGTTGTTAGTGAGAGAGAAGAGGGTGTAATGGTTAGTTGTTGGCGAGAGAGAAGATGGTGTAATGGTTAGTTGTTAGTGAGAGAGAAGAGGGTGTAATGGTTGTTGGCGAGAGAGAAGAGGGTGTAATGGTTAGTGAGTAGCGAGAGAGAAGAGGGTGTAATGGTTAGTTGTTGGCGAGAGAGAAGATGGTGTAATGGTTAGTTGTTGGCGAGAGAGAAGAGGGTGTAATGGTTAGTTGTTGGCGGGAGAGAAGAGGGTGTAATGGTTAGTTGTTGGCGAGAGAGAAGAGGGTGTAATGGTTAGTTGTTGGCGAGAGAGAAGAGGGTGTAATGGTTAGTTGTTGGGGGGAGAGAAGAGGGTGTAATGGTTAGTTGTTGGCGAGAGAGAAGAGGGTGTAATGGTTAGTTGTTGGTGAGAGAGAAGATGGTGTAATGGTTAGTTGTTAGAGAGAAGAGGGTGTAATGGTTAGTTGTTAGTGAGAGAGAAGAGGGTGTAATGGTTAGTTGTTGGTGAGAGAGAAGAGGATGTAATGGTTAGTTGTTAGAGAGAAGAGGGTGTAATGGTTAGTTGTTAGTGAGAGAGAAGAGGTTATAGTGGTCTTACACCTACCCATTGAGTCGGTAAACTCTCTCTGGGTGGGAGCCAGTATCGGTGTGTGAACCCAGTACCTACCAGCCTTATGTCCAATGGCTTAACCACTACACGACCGAGGCCATTTTGATCCACCATTATGTTGAGCTATTTATTCAGTCCCTTCAACACTGAGATAAGAAACTTTCTGTATTAGTCCCCAGCTCATCGTACTGAAGTAGTAGCAGAGTTGGGAAAGATGGGAAATACAATATTTTTAACCATAGTTTAATACTGCAAAGACTGCCTACTGATCATGTTGATGGAAAATTGTATAAACATGTTTACTATAGCAGGGACTCTCTACCTTGACCTGTGTATAAGTGTGTTTAATATTGCAGGGTCTGCCTACCATGACCTGTGTATAAGTGTGTTTAATATTGCAGGAGCTGCCTACCTTGACCTGTGTATAAGTGTGTTTAATATTGCATGGTCTGCCTACCTTGACCTGTGTATGTGTGTTTAATATTGCAGGAGCTGCCTACCTTGACCTGTGTATAAGTGTGTTTAATATTGCATGGTCTGCCTACCTTGACCTGTGTATGTGTTTAATATTGCAGGGGCTGCCTACCTTGACCTGTGTATAAGTGTGTTTAATATTGCAGGGGCTGCCTACCTTGACCTGTGTATAAGTGTGTTTAATATTGCAGGGGCTGCCTACCTTGACCTGTGTATAAGTGTGTTTAATATTGCAGGGGCTGCCTACCTTGACCTGTGTATAAGTGTGTTTAATATTGCAGGGTCTGCCTACCATGACCTGTGTATAAGTGTGTTTAATATTGCAGGGTCTGCCTACCATGACCTGTGTGTAAGTGTGTTTAATATTGCAGGGGCTGCCTACCTTGATCTGTGTATAAGTGTGTTTAATATTGCAGGGGCTGCCTACCTTGACCTGTGTATAAGTGTGTTTAATATTGCAGGGTCTGCCTACCATGACCTGTGTATAAGTGTGTTTAATATTGCAGGGGCTGCCTACCTGTGTGTAAGTGTGTTTAATATTGCAGGGGCTGCCTACCTTGACCTGTGTATAAGTGTGTTTGATATTGCAGGGACTGCCTACCCATGATGCTGAAGGAAATGAGCTGACCAAGTCGGCACTGAAGAAACTAACAAAGTTGTTCGAAGCTCAGGAGAAGAAATACAAGGATTATCTCCAGAGTCAGAAGGATTCTGGCAGTGGGGATAAACCGGCAGAATCTTAAATACTCGGTCAAAGAGAATTTTAGATGCAAAAAACTGTTCAAAACGGATGACACAATATCATGCTCCCCCAGTGATGTCTTCATAGACAAATAACATTGTTGTTTGGTGTATTATGTTGCTATTTAAAAAAACAAGAAAAAAAGTATAATTTCTTCGCTGCTGGTTTTAAGTTCAAATACTGACTGAAAATGTTCCACCAGTGTTGTCATAACAACAGAGGAATGACATTGTACTTATATTGCTTTATGTTGTCTCTTCTTAAAAATTGTTATAATTTCTCTACTTTTGCTTTTAGTGTAAACGCTGATTGAAAATTTAAAGCACAAAACACAAGATGTTTTAGATGGTACTCAGGCCTCAAAAGGATTTAAAAAAAAAAAAAAATTATTATTATTTTATTTTTTTGCATTCTTAGCTATTTTAAGGCACAAGTATTACTAAATATATAATAAGTGTAGTTTTTAATGTATTTTTGTCTTAAATGTTATTGTTTTAATGGTTCAGCAAGAGCTAGGGCAGCCCTACCTGTCCAGTCTTACTGACTATGTTATCTTTATTTTTCTCTTTTTAAACTTATATAACCTATCCAGTAGTCCTCTAGTCAGTGCCCGTGTCTCGGGGTGTCACACTTGGTGCTGAATTTCTTACCTCGTGCTACTTTCATTTTCATTTTGTGTTATAATGTCAGGAGCCAAAGCATTATTAGTTATTAGGCACATTTTGTTCAAAAACTCTGTTGATGATTTTGTAAGTGACAGCTTAAAATTCAGTAATGTAATCTTTGTTTAAAATTTTATTTACTAGTTTTTGGGTGTAACATTTATAAACTCTGTTATTTACCTTAAATTAAAAGTGTTTTGAACAATTCATAAGCATAGGAAACTAATATTTGTGTTACAACATTAGCATCCCATTGAGTCTTTAGACTGAAAGGCTAAACCTCTACACCATTGATGACAATACTCACTAACAGGTAACATGAAGTTTACTCAGCCTTATATTCATATATAGAGTGTTTTTCGGTATCGTCAATACATTATTTTTATTCCTAATATATGATATTGACGATACCGAAATACACGAGGGTAATAATCTCTTTATCGTATAATCTCAAGCTTAATACAAAGTGTTTTTGTAAACTGTACACGCAACTTTAATTCCAGTCCGCCATTACTAGATATTCAAATGACGCAAGAATATGTGGCGCGGTGTATTTTTGAATGGAAATGACGTCAAACTCGAATGACGTCATTTTGGATGTCCTTGCATCAAAATAAAGTTATGACTAACGTTTTTTGTTTTCTGAACACTGGACAGCTTTCAGTGTCAAATTGCCATTGAAATGTTTTTATTTAATGACTATGAATGCATACGTCAATCATGGAGTGTCACCCAAGTACGTTTGCTTAAATGTCAATAAACCTAGTGCTGAGACTTCGACTAATTTACATGTAATTTGCAAAGTTATCAAATTCTTAAAGTATGTGATCTGAAAAATATCACATACTTTGATTGCACTGAAAATGTAAGATATTATATGATAAATACTGGGTATGCAACAAAATAATAAATTTCTGCATTTACTTAGCTGAACAAGACAGTGCATATCTGTATTTAATAAAATGACAAGTATGTTACACCCTGAAAATTTGAACACAAAATGTGAAGCAGCCTATAAATGCAAAACAGAGCCTTATAAATGTGACACTAAAAACCTTGGATCAACATTTCTATTGAGTGAGCTATTGAGCGTTTCATACATGCGGAAACTCTGTCTGATCTTCATAAAGAAAGGCACAATATCTGTTAGTAACTGAAGCCTGTCTAAACTGGAATCTCATAAAAACCGGCAAAATTTTATGGTCCTGACTTTTCTAAATTTTAAAACTGGACCCTCTAAACAGCGTATCCTGTCTAAATGTGATAAATATTAGGTCCCCAGCAGGATCCGGTTTAGACAGGTTTCACTGTATAAATAAATGTGATAAATATTAGGTCCCCAGCAGGATCCGGTTTAGACAGGTTTCACTATATAAATAAATAAAATAAATGTTACAATCTGATAAATATTAGGTCCCCTGCATGATCCGGTTTAGACCGGTTTCACTGTACAACCATGGGAATAAATGTTACAATCTGATAAATATTAGGTCACCGACATGATCCGGTTTAGACAGGTTTCACTGTACAACCATGGGAATAAATGTTACAATCTGATAAATATTAGGTCACCGACATGATCCGGTTTAGACCGGTTTCACTGTACAACCATGGGAATAAATGTTACAATCTGATAAATATTAGGTCACCGACATGATCCGGTTTAGACAGGTTTCACTGTACAACCATGGGAATAAATGTTACAATCTGATAAATATTAGGTCACCGACATGATCCGGTTTAGACAGGTTTCACTGTACAACCATGGCAATAAATGTTACAATTTTTATAATGATGTTTTTGTATACGGTAAGTGTGTTCTGTTGAAAGCATCCATGTTAGCTCAAGAATTTCATCATCAAATTATTGACATTCTGCGATGAAGAAATCCAAACACAATCAGAATTTTCCATTGTTTGATTACACATTGTTTTTCATTACTTTTATTAGACAAGTGATAACAGAATAGTTGTTGAAAAATATGTGTTGGTGATGGCATCATCATACAAACAAGGTATGAGTCTATAATCAGGGGTAGGTGCAAGAGTATAGATAAATCTAATTGAAATTTTACTTCACAAAGAGTTGTGAATTTTTGTAGTGTTGTTAGTGACTCCCCCCCCCCCTTCCCCCAAGATGAATATTGCTTAAGCTTTGCTTCTTTTGTATTTTTACTGTAAACATAGGATGGAATATTAAAACTTACTGTGCTTCACTGAGAAAATAAACACCTTTAGTTAATTCTGTTGACATCAAGATAAAAAAAAAAGAGAGTTAAAAATTACTTTCTACTTTTGACTCAATTCTCAGTCTGACTGTCATATAGAATGGTATAGAAAGGGGTTTCACAAATCACTGTAGATAAAGAACCACAAGAATTGCTTTCTACATGTCTTTTTAATAGAACTTTCCCCATGACCTTACTTGGTAAATGTTTAAATCGTGAAACCTAGTACTGTAATAATGTTGGCTTGTTTATTTGTTTATTGTGTCATCATTGTTTCACAATCATGCTATTTGTGGCTATATATTGTTATTTTCAATATTAAGTTATTGTATTTATATTAAAGAATGCTTATTTTCTTCTTGAATCTGTGTGTTTGTGTTGTTTATCTATTATTTACATTAATTATTAAAATGATAATGCAGTAATACATGTATACGAGTATACTTGTAGGTAGCAGTGTAACAAATAGCACCGAGTCAATTTAAAGTTTGTTTTGTTTAACAACACCACTAGAGCACATTGATTTATTAATCATAGTCTATTGGATGTCAAACATTTGGTAATTTTGATATAGTCTAAGAAAGGAAACCCACTACATTTTTCCATTAATAGCAAGTGACCTTTTATATGCACCATCCCACAGACAGGATAGCACATACCACAACCATTGATATACCAGTCGTGGTGCACTGGCTGAAGTATGACCTAGTCATAGTTTGATGTGACATTATCTTTAAATAGAGTATTGGATACTGCCATGCCAGCCATTGGTAAGCTACTTGTATGTGACAAGACTTGTCATAAATGAAAGTATGTATTGTTTCGTCTGGCAGTAAATTAATGTAATTTGATTTCAGCATATTTCTGTTATGTTGACACATTATGGAGTGAGGAAACCTGCTGTCACCACATACAGGGCAGGATTTAGACCTTGGGGGGGCCTGGGTCAGGGGACCCTCAACATAGAAATTAAATTACATGACAAATCAAAAAATGAACTAATTTTATAATTATTAAAAAAAAATTCTAAAGGAAGTCCTTAGTCTGGGGGCCCCTCTGGCAGGGGGACCCAGCAATTGTCCCCTTATAAATCCGATACTGACCATATAGGCTACTCCTAGCAATAAAGCAGCTAGGGATCTTTTATATGCACTTACCCATAGACAGGACATTACTTACCACAGCTTTTGATGTATTAGTCACTAATTGAGAAATTAAAAACCCCACAAAAAACTTGCTACCTATCACACCTCGGGTAAGCAATCTACCACTGGATTAAATCTCACCCCCTAAAATTAGACTACTCCAATAGCCTATGATTAATAAATGAATGTGCTCTAGTTGTGTCTTTACACAATACAAACTTTTAACAGGTTTTTTTAAAGTGATATATCATATTCTGTATCATTACTCCAAATTAATTTACATTTTAATTACTGTATTTAAATATAAATGATTTATCATGACAGTATTGTAAGACAAGAAACAAATCCTGATTAGATATATCTATCAATAATTCATATTCATATGAACAGTTTCAACCCATTGATCCAAATACTTGTAACGATCAAGGTCAAGTATTTAGAGATTTTCTACCAAGTGGCTTATGTAACTAGATTTGTGCTGTGGTTTAAACTAACAATGAATGGTCTGCTGATGAGGTCTATTTATCCCCGTTAACCAGGTCTTAGCACTAGAGGGTTCATTTACTGTCGGTTATGTCACTCTCTCACTCTCGCCATGAACAGCCCGAACTTGGATACCGGGGTTAGTATCCACCAGTCTGTACCAGCTTGGTACAAAACGGTTCTCATAAGCAAGAGTTGTGAACTTCGTCTTTTAGGCTTACATCTGTTGTGGTTACTGCTTTTATATTGTGCATGGAGCATAACTGACATATTCCCACATTATAAAGTAAATATGATTGGTTTTCTTTGCTTTTGAAATATATTAAGTATACTTGTAACTTAGTTGGTGTTAAAGAAAAGACATTACATATGGATTTAATGTTTTAAAGAGTCTAAGTGCACTTAAAGCATCTTTAAACCTGTGTGCTATTGTTTATGAACCAGTAATAACCATGTATGATATGACTTGTGATCCACTGTCATGGATATTGTTCATAATCCAACCCTAACTGGGACGACCCTTCTCACAATCCAACACCAAGGATGACTTTGTTTATGATCCAATACTATGGATAATATTGTTTGTGATCCAACACTAATAATGGATAACACTGCTTGTGATCAGACACAAACTATGGAAGCCGATACTCATGAACCAACATTAGCTATGGATCACATTGCTGGTGATCTAACAGTGAAAACAAATGGTATTTCTCATGATCCAACACCAATAATGGATGACATTGCTTGTGATCAGACACCAATAATGGATGACATTGCTAGTGATCCAACACCAATAATGGATGACATTGCTAGTGATCCAACACCAATAATGGATGACATTGCTAGTGATCCAACACCAATAATGGATGACATTGCTAGTGATCCAACACCAATAATGGATGACATTGCTAGCGATTCAACACAAATAATGAATGACATTGATTGTGATTCAACACCAACTATGCAAGATATTGCCTGTGATTCAACACCAATTATGAATAACATTGCTAGTGATTCAACACCAATAATGGATGACATTGATCGACATTCAACACCAACTATGCATGACATTGCTCGTGATTCAACACCAATAATGGGTGACATTGATCATGATTCAACACAAACTATGCATGACATTGCCTGTGATTCAACACCAATTATGAATAACACTGATCGTGATTCAACACCAATAATGGACGACACTGATCGACATTCAACACCAATAATGCATGACATTGCTCGTGATTCAACACTAACTATGCATGACATTGCTTGTAATCCGTCACTAAGTCTGCGAGAAAAGTTGAATGCTTGCATCTCCAAGAAGAAACACCAGGGTGTCAAGCCAACAGCTCACATCCTCAACCAATGCGCCCCCTGGTGTTTTTTTGTGGTAGCTGGAGGAGTAGCATTCTGGGGAGTGGCAGAAGCTCTGCCTGTTCTTTACGGCCACTGGGATGGAGTCCTCCTTGTCAATCAGCTGTTCGGTGTGCTCGTTTTTCTAGAACTGGCAATCAACTGGATCTGCATTCGCTACGTCGATTCATCATATGTACCCGCCATTCATGGAATCAAACCACCAGAACTTTTGGAAAATGAAAACACTAAAAATATTAAACTGAAAAAAGGTCAAAAGCTTTACAAAATGTTTGTGGCTACATCTTTACCAGACGCTCATGGAAATGTTGAACGCAGTGCTGTCCCGTACTGGTCGTGGGTGGCGTGTGTTGTGTGCAAGCGACTTCGGCCTCCTCGGTGTCATCACTGTGTGCTCTGCAACAGATGTGTCCTAAAACGCGACCACCATTGCTTCTTCGCTCAGGCGTGCATCGGCGTCAACAACCTTCGTCATTTTGTCGTGTTCCTCTTCTGGGCTTTCGTCGGATGTCTGTGGTCCTGGCTCAACATGCTGCCGTACTTCCTGATCGAACTTCTGCCAAACATGTCATATTTGGATGTCCTGACACCGTACTCCTTTGTCCGGTGTCTGCTGGGTTACCAGGAGTTTCTCATTTGTTTTCTCACCTTCCTGGGCTGGATGTTAACCATGTTTTTAGTGTTCACAGGGATTCATTTCTCGGACACTGTGGTTCTCTTGCTGAAAGGAGCAACGAGTTTTGAGCAGGACAACAACATCATACTGACCGACTCCCGATCCAAACGGGAGAGGCTGCATTCAGTGTTCGGTCACTACTGGTTGCTGAACTTTCTATTTCCATGTCATATGGTTTTTCAACCTCTTGAAAATGCTGTGCAATGGCCAGATACAACATTGTAATAGAAATTATTTTTATTATTTTAAACCTTTCACTCTCCAGGTTTTTGCAGTGACTTATTCATTCTATTAAGACGGGACAAAGGCCATGGTATGTGCTTTCCTGTCTGTTGGAAAGTGCATTTAAAAGATCCCTTGCTATATTAGGAAAAATGTAGCGGGTTTCCTCTGATGACTACGAGTCAGAATTACCAAATGATTGACATCCAACAGTCGATGATTAATCAATCAATGTGCTCCAGTGGTGTCGTTAAACAAAACAAACTCTTATTTATTCTATTAAGACTACCTGGCCTGGTGCTTATTTTAAACCTATCACACTCCAGGTTTTTGCTGTGACTTATTCATTCTATTGAGACTATTTGGTCCATAGATGTTAACAGAAGTGACAGGATTAAAGCTTCATAATCGCAGTTGAAATTAGTTTCTTTAAGCATTTTTCAATAACAGAAAATTTCTGGCCTTAATTGTTTCCTTCCTATCAATTTTTGTTATTTCTTACAATGTATAAATAAACTAGCAAGATGACATCTTTCACACTGTCCGATGCCATATAACTGTGAATAAAATGTGTTCAGTGCGTCGTTAAATAAAACATTTATTTCCTTCCCTCTTTCACATTGCACTGATATTTTATAAAAAAAACCTAGTGGAAATGTGTGTGAATTTAAACAGTAGAAAACCCTGAAGAGTAGCAATGTTGATCAACAAAATATAATAAGGTTTGAATACCAAGTCATTCTGTTAAACACAAACAGGACAACATTCAAGTTACTTTATTGCAAAAAATAGAAATATACAAATTTTATATTCAGTAGGAATTATACAAAAAGAATGTATTATAATTATAAACCATGTCAAGTCCACAAAATATGGAATATGTATAAATATATCAACTAAAAAGACAAATGCTAATGAAAATCAAGGGAGACAATGTTTGACAAGCCTTCATATGCTTCGTTGTGGGAAAAAAAGAAGAGAGTCCAACAACATTAAATAGAGCTGCTTTCTACTTGCAACTCAGCCTGGTTTGATTTTTGCTCCTTTTGAATGTGTTTATTGGCAACTAAGCCGTGTGTGATAATCCACCATACTTTTATCCGGACTAGAAAACAAAAGCTTCTCCATCCTAGGAAAGATGATTTTGTCTTTTACTGTGTTTTAGTGATGTCTTAACACATGGTAAAGGACGGTAACAAAAACACATTCGAGGGGAAAAGGGGGGATTATGGAATTTATATATACATTATGTTAGAAAGCATTATTGGAGAGGAGTGGGGGTGGGGGGGGGGGGGGGGTGGGGTGGAGATATCTGGTTTTGTGTCATGGAATTGTTGAATGGCCCCTTAGTAACTGTGGCATATATAAAAATTCTGAGAAAATAAAAAATCCAATGCTGTCACACAAACTACTCTTTTAAAATTGGCAATGAAACATTTTCATGTACACCATCATAGAATACACCAGTCATTAAGTACTGGTTGGAATGCGAAAGACAAATTGGAGTCTTCTTGTTGTTACAGCCTCTTATATTCAAAATGGATGCTTTACCACTGAACTAAACTTTTACCCCAACCCTTTTACTTTATGGTACTAAACATTTTTTTTTTAAATCTGACCCATAACTGTTTTTGGTTAAAGGAATATAACCAGGTGCTTTTTATAATATTTAATAACAGCAAGTATCAATTAGCTGGATTTGAAGCTAACCCATTTTTGATCATCACCAAGAAAGGTATCACAGACATGGCTTCAAGGGTGGTGCTGGGGTGCACTTCATTTTGAAGTTCCAAATCAATTCAGTTTTCAATGAATAAATATAAATAATTTAAATATATTTAAATGTAATGATGTATGTTCATCAAGTGAGTGCTTCTGATGAAAAAAGCCTAAATGCAATTCATTTTGGCGAAATTTGGAAAACTGAATGTGTCTTTTTTAAAGTTGCACCTCCTCCCTTGAAAAATTGTACATCTGCTCCTGTATCCATTTAAATGACTCTAACAAAATTAGCAGGAAATATTCCAATTTTCCCATGTAGCGCTCCTTCCCACCAGTCAAAGTGAGATTGTGTCCTTGTAAGCACTGTGATCTTGTCACCTGTGAAAACAAAACAAATATTTATAGTTTATTCAGTATACTATAGGACCAATTCTTATAAGACTCAGCTAAACAAGCATTCTGTGAGTACTGCTAAAGCAAAATGTTTAAACTTTGTTTTGTTTAACAACTCCACTAGAGCATTGTTTAATTAAACATCAGCTATTGGATGTCAAACTGCTAAAGCAAAAAATAGAATAGAATAGAGATTTAAAGACACCCCAGCAAACTGCTAAAGCAATACCTGTCTCTATCGGGCCCAAAAAAGGTTTGTATCTCCTAAGTTCAAGGGCCATAACTGTGTGAAAAATGAGTAAATCTACAGGAATATTAAACTTGATCTGTAACCATACATGATAAAGCTATAAACAAAATTTCAGATTTTTTTTTTCATATTTCAAGTTCAAGGGCCATAACTGTCAAAAATTGGTAAGCTATGAAAGTCAAACTTGATAGGTAACAGTACATGCTAAAACTATATACATAATTTCACCTCAATATCTGGAGGCATTGCAAAAAAAAAAAGGCATGGAAAACTATGTGTGTGACAGACAGACAGGCAGACAGATGAATGGGGACAAAACTTATAGTCTCCTCTGGTTAAGACCGGTAGGGGACTTGAACTTAGGTGAAACAACATTAGGATCACCAAATAAAACATGAATCTGAACTAGGAAAATAAAGCACATTCCAAATCTGTATCTCATGGAATATCAAGTGGAATAAAAGAATGTATTTTTATCAATAGCTAAATAAACCACATTCCAAATCTGTATCTCATGGAATATCAAGTGGAATAAAAGAATGTATTTTTATCAATAGCTAAATAAACCACATTCCAAATCTGTATCTCATGGAATATCAAGTGGAATAAAAGAATGTATTTTTATCAATAGCTAAATAAACCACATTCCAAATCTGTATCTCATGGAATATCAAGTGGAATAAAAGAATGTATTTTTATCAATAGCTAAATTGACAGGTTAAGTTCAAAAAGACATCAAGAAATAGTCTTTGTCTTCAGTGTATTTAGTAAAAATAATAAATTTGAAACTGTATTGATGGCCCACCTGGTTTAAAAGAGAGGTCACTTGATAGTTGACCTTTGAACTCGTGTTCTGCAATGACTTCTACTGACCCTAGTCCACCACCAGCAGCAATCGACAACTTTTCTGGTGAGAGATTATGACCTGCAGTACAATTAAACTATGTGAAAATTCACCTTCAGTCTGACTTTTATTTAATTATCATTTTAATGCATATACAGTTGAATCCCATTGGCTCGAACCCTGTCGGTGCTCAAGAAAGTGTTCAACCCATCGGTTAGTTCGAGCTATCTATTTGGTTAACATTGTGTAAATGTAACTCAGGACTTCGTATTTGGTTCAAGCGTTGCGGTGTATACAACCCTTCCGAGTTCGACACAATCAGATTCTACTGTATTTTAAAAAACAGTAAAAATTATGTTAATAAAACGGAAAAAGGAAATAGAGATTAAAATAAATTCATAAAAAATTAAATTAAAACAATCAATAATTTTTTTTTAATAATAATAAAAAAATTAAATAAAAAATCTAATATTAACCCCTATAAAACAAACAAACCCCACAACAAAAGAACCTGAAATGAAACACAGACAAGTCACTACAAACTATATGAAGAGAGTGAGTCAGATTTTTTCAACATGTTTATGGTTTTTAGAATTTACAAAACAAAAAGCATAAACCAACCAGTCAAGTTTGTTCTTAATGCATTGCAGTGACATACACTAGTACATATGAAATAATACTTGATTAATTTTTAGTGCACCAACACACCAATACAAAGAAGGAAGGAAATATTTTATTTAACAACGCACTCAACACATTTTACGGTTATATGGCGTTGAACACGTGGTCAAGGACCACAGATATTGAGAGAGGAAACCCACAGTCATGGGCTACTCTTCGATTAGCAGTAAGGGATCTTTTATATGCACCATCCCACAGACAGGATAGTACATACCACGGCCTTTGTTACACCAGTTGTGGAGCCAGTGCTCCACTGTCTGGAACAAGAAATAGCCCAATGGTCCCACCGGCGGGAATCGATCCTAGATCGATCGCGCATCAGGCAAGCACTGTACCACTAGCTAGGTCCCGCCCCCCAATACAAAGAGTGCACAATATAACAGTCACCTGATTTTGTAGCGGTGCGAACTGTGGTGCGAGTGGTACGAGTCACCACTTCTTTCTGCTGTGTTCCTTTGAAGTTTCTGCCCATCTTCACTGATGAAACTGTACTTGATGACCTCACAACCTCCTTCTGGCTCCCTTTTTCTCCCCCAGATCGGAAACTCTACAAAGTGTATTCATCTACATATCCTATCAGGGGCCGTATACACTTAAGTTAATATTAGCACTAAGATTGCTTCGTGGAATGGGACCCAGATCAACAACCCAAATATAATATTTTAGGCATTCACTAAAAAACATAACCAAATAGTCCTTTTTTATTTATAAACTGAAAACTGTATAGTACACAATGAACACCAAACAATATTGTGCCACAAAAAATAAATATTAAACAGAAGTGTGTTAATACAAAATACTAAAACACATTTAACAAATTTATTCTTACATGTATAAATTAATTTCAATGAAATTTATTTTTGTGTTTATATCCAATTAAGGTTCAAGTATATTAACCTGCCACATACCTCCATCTGTCCATGTCAGGAATTAAGGAGTAATTGGGCTTGTTAAAACAACTGTGTTTCTGGGAACGCGACCCCACCTAGAAACCATACCATATATGACCCATCAAAGAAAAAGGGCCAGCACTTTTTTCCTCTAATATTTTATTATTATTAATTTTAAAAATTAATATGTAGGTGAAGATAACATATATATCATTTTATCTGGACCTATAGAGGTGAATGTAGTATTTTTAAAAAGCTGTTAAAATTTGGGCAGGTGCCAGTACTGGAATTCGAACCCAGAATCTACTTTTTAATACCATGAGGTAAGCAATGCAGAGCTCAGTTAGTACTTGAAAGATAGAAAGAGGGAGAGGGGGAGCTATAGCGAGTGAGTGAATGAGAGAGAGCGAGAGAGAGAGCGCGCGTGCGAGAGAGAGAGAGAGAGAGCACGAGAGAGACAGAGAGAGAGAGAGAGAGCACGAGAGAGAGAGAGAGAGAGAGAGAGAGAGAGAGAGAGAGAGAGAGAGAGAGAGAGAGAGAGAGAGAGAGAGAGAGAGAGAGAGAGAGAGAGCAAGAGAGGAAGCGAGAGAGCATTAAAAGTTATGTTAAGACTGTTACCTGGATGAGATACCCTCACTGACTCTGTCTTTAATGGTGTGTCTGTGTTTTTATTACCCTCCTGGTGAAGATATAGCGGTGTCGTACAAATTTTGTACGCACCACCAGGTGCGTATTACAAACTGTGTTTTGATTTGTCAACAGGGAACAGAGTTAATTTCGATTGGTTGGACAGTGACCTTATTAGCATAACAGGACTATTTTTTTCATTCATAATTAATGTCAAGGTCAGTAACATCCACAACTTTTACTACAAATGTCATTCATTAAAAGTTGATGTAAACTGGACCGCGCGAGAAATATTTTTAAATAAAAAATAAAAATAAAAGAATGAATAGAACAATAATTAAACATATTCATTTTATTTATTATGTGGATTTTTGGTCTACAAATTGTTATTGTCAGTTGTGATTTGTGAATTCATCATTATTAAGGTCTACGACAGTCATTTTTTGGACCCTTGTTTTGGCTTCGTACACACTAAATGAAACGTATCCAACGTTAATTTTTTTCATATGATATATTTGACAAAAGGTAGTTTTTTATTTTTTTAAACTTAATTTAATATTTTTTGTAGAATTATGAAAAAGTAAAATATACCGACCTGTAAACAGCGTTGTTTGCTTGTTGTAGAAATTTAACAGGGGTCAAGGTTAGTAGACCAGTTTTTATTTTAATGTGGCGATGCATTGTAATAATATAGCTAATTTTGAATTTGAAATGTCAGAATTCCAATGTCATAATTTTGCACCTCCTTACAATAACCACAAACTGGATACATGACGTTTCCGTTTTAAGAATGCTGGAAAAAATCCAATGCAAAATTCCTACTGATTTTTTTTTTTTCGAACATTACTGAAGCACCTGAATGTGTTTGAAGAAAATTCTGTGATTGAAAGATTGTACATTTTACGAAATATGGATTTCAAGTGAAATTACGGTAAGATATGCTATATTTATTGTGTACAAAGAAAGCCAAAAGAAGGGAGCGAAAAGTGACTGTCGTCGACCTTAAAGTTATCACTTTAGTTTTCCCGTGAACTCAGCTGCTTTTGCAAGCTACACGTTTTTAACTGCAAAAACACTTGTTATTCTCTTATTGGTTGGATTTTTGGTCAACAAATTGTTATTGTCAGTTGTGATTTGTGAATTCATCATTATTAGCATAACCAGTGCCAGTGGGGTAACGGGAACATTTGTTTCTTGGGGGCGTTTTGTTAAAATATGGAATTATGTATTAGTTTTACCCATTTTTCACCCAATATGAAAATAAACATATATTGATGCATGTACCTTACAGCTTTCTTTAAATTAAAAAATGAAACCCGATGGAAATTTATGGGAAAGTAGGCCTACGTATACACCACTCCCCTGAAAACGTCACTGAGAAGTAGCGGAAGTACAACGAACTATTTCTCAATGCGGCGGTACATAGTCGTGAACCGGCTAGTTATGCAAATCAACATCCGGTCTTGAAATAGGCTACAAAATTGATTGACTGATTTATTTATTTTTCATAATTTGCGTGATTTAAAAGAGGGTAATAAATAAAATACCACACTCGTTTTCGCTAGATATCATTTTTACGAAACGAGTGAACTTCCCAAACGTATCTGACCGAACGAAAGTGAGGTCAGATAGGTTTGGGAAGTTCACTCGTTTCGTAAAAATGATATCTAGCGAAAACTCGTATAGTATTCTATATATACACATTAAGAGTTATGTTAAGACTGTTACCTGGAACCTGGATGAGATACCCTCACTGACTCTGTCTTTAATGGTGTGTCTGTGTTTATACACATTAAGAGTTATGTTAAGACTGTTACCTGGAACCTGGATGAGAGTCCCTCACTGACTCTGTCTTTAATGGTGTGTCTGTGTTTATACACATTAAGAGTTTTGTTAAGACTGTTACCTGGATGAGATACCCTCAAGACTGTCTTTAACCTGTGTTTATACACATTAAGATAAGACTGTTACCTGGATGAGATACCCTCACTGACTCTGTCTTTAATGGTGTGTCTGTGTTTATACACATTAAGAGTTTTGTTAAGACTGTTACCTGGATGAGATACCCTCACTGACTCTGTCTTTAATGGTGTGTCTGTGTTTATACACATTAAGAGTTTTGTTAAGACTGTTACCTGGATGAGATACCCTCACTGACTCTGTCTTTAATGGTGTGTCTGTGTTTATACACATACCCTCACTGACTCTGTCTTTAAGTTTATACACATTTTGTTAAGACTGTTACCTGGATGAGATACCCTCACTGACTCTGTCTTTAATGGTGTGTCTGTGTTTATACACATTAAGAGTTTTGTTAAGACTGTTACCTGGATGAGATACCCTCACTGACTCTGTCTTTAATGGTGTGTCTGTGTTTATACACATTAAGAGTTATGTTAAGACTGTTACCTGGATGAGATACCCTCACTGACTCTGTCTTTAATGGTGTGTCTGTGTTTATACACATTAAGAGTTATGTTAAGACTGTTACCTGGATGAGAGTCCCTCACTGACTCTGTCTTTAATGGTGTGTCTGTGTTTATACACATTAAGAGTTTTGTTAAGACTGTTACCTGGAACCTGGAAGAGAGTCCCTCACTGACTCTGTCTTTAATGGTGTGTCTGTGTTTATACACATTAAGAGTTTTGTTAAGACTGTTACCTGGATGAGATACCCTCACTGACTCTGTCTTTAATGGTGTGTCTGTGTTTATACACATTAAGAGTTTTGTTAAGACTGTTACCTGGAACCTGGAAGAGAGTCCCTCACTGACTCTGTCTTTAATGGTGTGTCTGTGTTTATACACCTCGTCCTTCACCATCGCCAGCCCTGCCCTGATCGCCTCGTTCCGGTGGTTACTCAACACCTCATAGAGGGCGATGCACTCCTCGGGAGGTTCAACCTCCCCTGAAAGAATCTGGTATGCACGGATGTCTTCTCCGTAAAATCTGTGTGAATAAAAGAAGGAAAAAAAGAACACTGAGAGATGCTTTGTAATGAGGGATAGAACTGAGACGGCTGGTTCACTAAATGTCATTTTATTTCAATTTATTTTCATGCTTATATTCAATTAAGGTTCAAGCACACTGTCTGGGCACATGTTTCAGCTATCTGGAATGTCTGTCCAGGACAGAAGTTAATGGTTACATGTAATTGTTAGTGAGAGAGAAGCCAGTGTAGTGACCATACACTTACCTGGTGGACCATTAAACCTTGCTCTGGGTGGGAGCTGGTACCGAGGTACGAACCCAGTACCTACCAGTCTTAAGGCACATAGCTTAACCACTATGCTATCAATGCTGGTGGTTCAATAGATTTTGATAAACCTTCTTAAAGCTGAATATAAAATACCTGTAGAACAGATAAATACAGAACAAATAAAAATAACTAGTAAGACTCACTTTCTGTTGGCATCTTTTCTTTCAATCAGGCAACTGCCTTCTATGGAGATTCCAGCAAAAATACCTAAAGGTAAACAATCTGTCACTCTTCGTTCGTGTCAGTATTCAGTACATGTATTATCAAAATTGTTTACCACCACAGATAATCAATAATTTTTGCTTTGAAAATGTATTGATTATACACAGTGATACCCATAAAAAGTCTACAATGCATAACGGACAGGTTAAATGTCTGACCCAATAGTTATAGTTTACATGTTGGGATGTGATACCCATTTGAAAATACAGCTTTGTAACATTATAATACACTTAATTAAAAAAAAAAAAAAAAAAAAAAAAAATTCTAGGAGAGAGATTGAAATTTTATTTTTAAAATCTCTAGAAGATGACGATCAAATTAAAACTGACACATTACAGTTATCATAACATGCCTGAACCGCTTTTGGATATAGACATGTTAATAAAGTACCTGTTATCATATATGTGTTTTGCTAAACACAATTACTGATACCCAAGCATTTTTGATGGTGAGTAACAACTGGTTGCAATTTTGATTACATTTTTCTATTTCCTTTTTATTTTGTAACGAAAGGATCCTTGGGAAAATCATGAATATGTCAAATAGCAGCACACAACAATTTTAATATTTTTATTTTGAAATGAGCAAAGATTATGTTTGGTATTTGAAGTTATTCATCACAAATAAATGAAATATGGCACTTGTAACTTTAATAAATCTCCTTAAAGGGAGGCTTAACTACAGATTGGTCTTTGAAATGGTATTTTCCATGTTTGATGATAACTTTTTCTAAAGATTTTATAAACATGAAAAATAAACAAAATATTTTTTTAACAAAAAATAAATGGAGAGTGGCCTATACTCATCTGCACTGCCATCTTGGTTGATAAGAAAGTAAATTCTGTTGAGCTGATTTGAGAAGAAACATAAATAATCAACAGGTTTTTGATAAGTAAAGTAAATAACAACACTGACCTCTTAGACTACAGCTGTTTAGCCATTATAAATCTTATTTTAATATGTATTTCCCCACTTACAGGACAGCACCTACTTGATTTCATATCCCAGTTATATAGCCCTGGCTGAAATAAAACCCATCATGCCTCATGCAAGCACTGTAGTATTAAGTGCCACTTTCTGCTTTTTATTTGTTTTTAAGCCAGGAATGTTTAAATGATGGGGACTGAGAAGGAGGACTGTTACCTTTAGTTTTAGAGTACGTATAGATGGCTGACGGACTCCTGACTGAGACATCTCCTTCCAAATTCCTTCCCAAAGGTCCAGCAGCAATCGTGAAGTTTCCTCCCAGCGTCAAGTTACCTCCCTTGGAAAAGGCATCTACTGCTGTTTGGCTGTTTAGTATAATGACAAAATCTGTGACCTGCACAAAACAGAAATGACAACAATTATCACACAGTGACACTAAATATGTTGCAATTTTGTTTTAACAATGACATGGTTACCTGTACTGTTGATTATCTCAAGGCTATTATAGATTTAATAATTTGGGGAGAGCAAGAGGCCATACAAAGTACCCATAAAATAAACGTTTAACTGAACAAAGTAGGCATGGAGAAAAATTGCAGCACACACCCGGCAACAAAAAACCAGTAACTACAGTACCTCCTCGCCCTCCGTCCTCCCCTGTGACAATTTTGGACCAGCCTTAATATTATTTTTCTCCCATTTCCGTTATATGTTGACAGTTTTGTGCACTGCATGTATTAGAAAATTTATTGCTATGGCTTGATTCACTTAGATGGTTGTATTTGGTAAGGTTAAAACAAAGATGTAATTCTTCTCACATGTACAGTAAAAATAAAGACAAACCTCGGCTCCAATTTCAAAACCTCCACCAAGTCCAGCCAGACCAATAGCAGAGGGGGCTGACCATCCTGAAATAAAGGAAGGGAATGTGTGTTTCTATAACGACTCCTTCAGCGTGTATACTACTAAATCAAATCCCATAGATGACAATAGTAGCATATGTGGCTAAAACTCCTACCTGCAGCGTATCAATCGACATAAATGCCACGGATATAAATACTACCACCCTTCACCCTTAAAGTGAATCAGAAAAAATGGGGGTCAAGCTGCTCATTTCTGAGATAACAGGTAGTGTTTATGACTACCCTAGTTCCCCACAAAATTCGAGTACTTTTTTTTTACAGGTATCCCATACATGTTTCAAGCACAAGGTTACTTGACACAGTGGTACTAGATGAAATAAAATTGCATATATTTTTTGCCTAGATGAAACTATTTTTTTTTTTACAACTAACACACTCACATTTATCACCAATCACAGGACTTATGGTGTTCACTTCTCTATCAAAAGTTGGGTGCACCTCGAACTTTGACCCAGCCAAAAGTTATTTGGTTTAGTACTACCTTTAACACAAATTTTAATATGTGTTTATTTGAGGTCTTGTATTTTACATGTATGGCAATTGTGATGCATAGACTAGTATCAAAATGAAAATTTAGCTGTTATTCAGACTATGGACTGGTCACTGCCATCTCTGGTCCTATGTGTACTGCATGAAACTGTCCATGTCAATCAGTACCAGTCTCCAGACACCCCATCTCTGGTCCTATGTGTACTGCATGAAACTGTCCATGTCAATCAGGACCAGTCTCCAGACACCCCATCTCTGGTCCTATGTGTACTGCATGAAACTGTCCATGTCAATCAGTACCAGAGTCTCCAGACACCCCATCTCTGGTCCTATGTGTACTGCATGAAACTGTCCATGTCAATCAGTACCAGAGTCTCCAGACACCCCATCTCTGGTCCTATGTGTACTGCATGAAACTGTCCATGTCAATCAGTACCAGAGTCTCCAGACACCCCATCTCTGGTCCAATGTGTACTGCATGAAACTGTCCATGTCAATCAGTACCAGAGTCTCCAGACACCCCATCTCTGGTCCTATGTGTACTGCATGAAACTGTCCATGTCAATCAGGACCAGTCTCCAGACACCCCATCTCTGGTCCTATGTGTACTGCATGAAACTGTCCATGTCAATCAGTACCAGAGTCTCCAGACACCCCATCTCTGGTCCTATGTGTACTGCATGAAACTGTCCATGTCAATCAGGACCAGAGTCTCCAGACACCCCATCTCTGGTCCTATGTGTACTGCATGAAACTGTCCATGTCAATCAGTACCAGAGTCTCCAGACACCCCATCTCTGGTCCTATGTGTACTGCATGAAACTGTCCATGTCAATCAGTACCAGAGTCTCCAGACACCCCATCTCTGGTCCTATGTGTACTGCATGAAACTGTCCATGTCAATCAGTACCAGAGTCTCCAGACACCCCATCTCTGGTCCTATGTGTACTGCATGAAACTGTCCATGTCAATCAGTACCAGAGTCTCCAGACACCCCATCTCTGGTCCTATGTGTACTGCATGAAACTGTCCATGTCAATCAGTACCAGAGTCTCCAGACACCCCATCTCTGGTCCAATGTGTACTGCATGAAACTGTCCATGTCAATCAGTACCAGAGTCTCCAGACACCCCATCTCTGGTCCAATGTGTACTGCATGAAACTGTCCATGTCAATCAGTACCAGAGTCTCCAGACACCCCATCTCTGGTCCTATGTGTACTGCATGAAACTGTCCATGTCAATCAGGACCAGTCTCCAGACACCCCATCTCTGGTCCTATGTGTACTGCATGAAACTGTCCATGTCAATCAGGACCTGTCTCCAGACACCCCATCTCTGGTCCTATGTGTACTGCATGAAACTGTCCATGTCAATCAGGACCAGTCTCCAGACACCCCATCTCTGGTCCTATGTGTACTGTATGAAACTGTCCATGTCAATCAGGACCAGAGTCTCCAGACACCCCATCTCTGGTCCTATGTGTACTGCATGAAACTGTCCATGTCAATCAGTACCAGAGTCTCCAGACACCCCATCTCTGGTCCTATGTGTACTGCATGAAACTGTCCATGTCAATCAGTACCAGAGTCTCCAGACACCCCATCTCTGGTCCTATGTGTACTGCATGAAACTGTCCATGTCAATCAGTACCAGAGTCTCCAGACACCCCATCTCTGGTCCTATGTGTACTGCATGAAACTGTCCATGTCAATCAGGACCAGTCTCCAGACACCCCATCTCTGGTCCTATGTGTACTGCATGAAACTGTCCATGTCAATTAGGACCAGAGTCTCCAGACACCCCATCTCTGGTCCTATGTGTACTGCATGAAACTGTCCATGTCAATCAGTACCAGAGTCTCCAGACACCCCATCTCTGGTCCTATGTGTACTGCATGAAACTGTCCATGTCAATCAGTACCAGAGTCTCCAGACACCCCATCTCTGGTCCAATGTGTACTGCATGAAACTGTCCATGTCAATCAGTACCAGAGTCTCCAGACACCCCATCTCTGGTCCTATGTGTACTGCATGAAACTGTCCATGTCAATCAGGACCTGTCTCCAGACACCCCATCTCTGGTCCTATGTGTACTGCATGAAACTGTCCATGTCAATCAGTACCAGAGTCTCCAGACACCCCATCTCTGGTCCTATGTGTACTACATGAAACTGTCCATGTCAATCAGGACCAGAGTCTCTAGACCACAACGGATCCAGCCGTCTTCACTCCTGGACAAAGAAATAATGTCTGATAAGCCTTGGGTCCTCCAAGATAACTTGATCCAGACAGCTGTATTTTCAAACACAACCAAATTCCAAATCTGCAGCATGATCAACATTTTAGCTTGAAAAAAGAAGAAAAAATTAGCTGCCAGAACATGGGCCTATATAACATACAGTTACCTTTTTCATAGTGATCATCCTCCTCCTCAAGCTTGGCTATTACAACGCCACTACCACCTCGCGCCGTCACGAGAAAACCAGCCTTGAAAACAGTTATGATGGCAAGACCTTTGGCCTTTGCTAAAATACTAGCTAGAAAAAAATAAGACGATATATACAAGTGAAAAGAAAGTAATATTTAATGTCACCTCTGGGACAGCACATTTTAAATTCAAGTTATTTCATGTCTAACATGGTTAAATCAACATTTGGTCCAGTGAGAGAAAGACTGAAAATATGCTGTCACGACAAAGGCTAGTCCTAATGATAAAACAAAGCAGGCTTTCTGCCACTTTCATGCTTAATTATGTTTTCATAACAGGAAACATTTTGTTTTCAAAATCTTGATTAATAATTACTGTTTAATGTTTTAAAATTGTGTAGCAATTTCTGAAACTTGCACAGTTGAATACTGAAGAAAATGTTGCCTGAATAACAGAAGTTCACTGTAGGGACAAGATCCCAAAATCTGTGTCTGATGAATCACAGTTTATAAATAAATACCAAATTATGATTTCACATAAATATCTAAACAAATAATTTGTTGAGTTTCTTTATAATTTTTGTTGTTTTTATAAATAGTAATGTATACACACAAAACACCCACCTGGAATCAATTTATCTGGCCCAGCTCTGGCACTTGGCATTGTAAATTCCCTCAAAATTTTAGCCGCTTTCTTCGCCTCAGACTTGAGGCTGTGTGGAATTGGTGTGTTCACCATGTTTATTTTCTTTCACTTTTTACACTTTTATGTCATTCTGCAAGAAACAATTCATAAATTAAAATAGCTTTCATAATTGCAGCTTTCTGCAAAAGAAGTATTTATTAAACTTGATTTTGACCTCAACCAAATAATTTCAGGTAACAAATTTTTTTTAATCTATAAACAATTAAAGGAACTGTACAAGGGGTGGGACGTAGCCCAGTGGTACAGCACTTGCTCGATTCGCGTCAGTGTGGGATCGATCCCCACTGGTGGGCCCATTGGGCTATTTCTCGTTCCAGCCAGTGCACCCAGTGGTATGTATTACTCTGTCTGTGGGATGGTGCATATAAAAGATCCCTTGCTGCTAATCGAAAAGAGTAGCTCATGAAGTGGTGACAGCAGGTTTCCTCTCTCAATATCTGTGTGGTCCTTAACCATATGTCTGATGCCATATAACTGTAAATAAAATGTGTTGAGTGCGTCGTTAAATAAAACATTTCTTTCTTTGTACAAGTATGTAATGCCAAATAAAATGTTACGTAATGCTATTTTGGTCACAATTAAGACACTCTGTCTTCCCAAAGTAATGCTCTGTAGGACTAGACCATATACCCACAAAATATTACGTAATTCTTAGAGACCCCCTCCCATTCACAAACAAGTCATGTGATATAATTTTAATGTAAGTACTGTTTGCGATTTTGGAAATCACAGATATGAATTTCAACTTGATTTATTATCAGTATTGAGTGTTTACATTTAGCAATAACTACACTGTCACCATGACAGATCGTTTATGAATTTTTTTTTTTTTTTAAATAAAAACATTTAGTAAGATCAAAAAAGTGTTACATAACACTGTTCAGTACACCCACACACCTCCTGTAAAGCTACATAACGTTTGGATATACATCCACCCACCTCCTCGAGCAAGTATAGTAATATTTGAATGATTCCTATTCACTGATTTTATTTGTATTTTTGATTTGTTTGTTTGATAAATTATAATTAATAAGTATGACTGCCTGTATTTAATTTGTTTAAGCATGATGAATGCTTTTAAAGTTTTACCTCCCCACTTAACATTTTGTAAAAGGTCATGATCCCACTCCCTTTAATTATGTTAGGTAATAAATTGTTAAATGGCCCCATACACGTAATGTCACTTGTTCTGCATGCAGAACATAGCCCAATGGTAACCGCCAAGTGCTCGCCTAATGCGTGGTCGGTCAAGGATCGATCCCCGTCGGTGGTCCCATTGAGCTATTTCTCTTTCCAGCCAGTGCACCACAACCGGTACATCAAAGGCCATGGTATGTGCTATCCTGTCTATGGGATGGTGCATGTAAAAGATCCCTTGCTGCTAAAGGAACAATGTTGCAGGTTTCCACTTTGACTATATGACAAAATTACTAAATGTTTGACATCTAATACTATAGCCAATATAAAATTTGTTCTGAAAATTTGGAGATAGAGGGATGTTTAGGTACAGTATGGTAAAAAAGTGCCTTACAGAAAACAGTACTTTTAGTTACATGGTACTGTTAATTGTTTTACTTACTGCACAAAGGCAAATTGTAACAACTGAGCATAGTTTTGTCAATAAAAAAAAATCCACATCCGTCAACAAAAGTTGTACATAAGACGTTTCCGCTTTTCTTTGATGATGCACAAATTTTGTTATTTAAAGATAAAGCTTCAAAACTCATACTGCACCATAATACATACCCATCAATAAATGTTTCAAGGGTCCAATTAGCCCTAAAGCTGGGGTCCAGGGCCTGCAGGCACCTGGTCATGTTCGGAACGATGTCTCACTGGGACAAAGCACACACCCCCCCCCCCCCCCCCCGACACACTCCTCCAAATTGTAAGGCATCTAGTAGCAATAGGTTTCACAAATGTCATATATGATCAACATTTCCTAGATTGTTTCCACACTAAGGCTGACGACAGTCATTTTTCTCACCTTTGTTTAACTTCATACACAATAAAAATAGCATATCAAATGGTCATGTAAGAAAGATTTCCCCCCCCCCCCCCCATTATATTGATCAATGTATAAAGAAGGTATAAAGAAGGAACCTCACCCTAACCCATCTCCAACAGTAATTTTTTGATGTGATATATTTGACAAAAGGTACTTTTTATTTCTTTCATCTTTTAAAACTTAAAATTGTCCAGAATTATGGCAAAAAACCCACACATGACCTGTAAACAACGTTGTCTTCTTGATATAGAAATTGTACAGGGGTCAAGGTTAGTAAACCAGTTTTTATTTTAATGTGGCGAAAGATTGTAATAATATAGTTAATTTTGAATTTGAATGATGTCAGTATTCCAATGTTGTCACTTTGCATCTCCTTACAATGACCATAAACTGGGTAGGCCTACATGACGTTTCCATTTAAAAAAAAAAAAAAATTCCAAATGAAATTTTTTTGTTTGAACATTACTAATGTACCTGAATGTGTTTGAAAATCTAGTGATTAACATTTTTTACCGTAATATATCGTCAACGTCCCTAACTGCGTTATGCTTCAAATTCCGTTCACTTTGTTTTCTCGTGCACGGTTTGCGCAATCAATATCCGATTTGTTGTCATCGGCATGGTTCAGGAACATTTTAATAAACAATAAAGTTGAGAAAAGTATCTAAATACAAAACTTTACAAACCCCTAAAACCATTAATTTTACTAAGTCGTTTTTGTTTATTCCTTAAAATTATCGTTATCGGGTCCACATGACTCGTAGAAATTGACTTAAAATGGAGAAAGATGAATTAACATTTTGTGTGTGTCACATGACCTCACACGTGCCAGATCAACAAGGCCAAAGAATTTAATTTTTACGATTTTTAAGACCCCTGTTGTTAGAATTTGTTTTCAATTATTATATTCGATCTGCAAAAGGTATGCTACATTTTTGTGCCTCTATTGTAGTGAATAGTATTCATAATCCATTCATAACAGTTGTAAATAATTTTGAGTATATAAATTGTGCTAATTTAGAATCAATTCATTAAAAAAATTATATTTTACAAACTATTCGCAGGTATGAACGTAATGCCTATCAGTATTGACATCAAGTGCGAGCGATGTGTGTTGATAAAACTCGGACCGGACCAGAACGTTTGATAAATTTAATTTTTCCTTTAAAAAAATTAATAAATTAAGTGTTCGGCAACTGTGCATAATTAAGAAACATACATTTTTTCATGTAGTTGACTTAAAAATGGAAAATGACGAACCACGCATGCGCAGTACGATACTTTTTGCAAACACATGCGCCTGAACGCAGTTAGAAACGTCTCACCCTTTCCTGTTTAACGGAGGGTGTTTCACTTTTATTTATTAGAATGGATTTGTTTTACGTCCACATTATTGATTTTTACGTTACTTGATTGCAATTTATTTTGTTTCATGTACTGTAGCTGAAACATGTAGAATAGTATTTCCGTAAATATGGTATTCGTGTTTTTGTCGTTAGGTGAACGCAGTTTGGGACGTCGATGGTATGTTATATTTATTATGTATGAAGCCAAAAAACAAGCGTGCGAAAAGTAACTGTCGTTGACCTAGTTCATCGAGATAAACTTGAATGTAAGTGCAATCTTGATGAACTATCGTCGACCGTAAAGGGACATACCCTAGTTTCAACCCGTGAAAATTAACACTAAGTTCAGTTAATCTACAAACCTGTAACACATTTGGATAAAGTTACAACTGAGTGAAACATGAGTCTGTGACTTTGAAATGGTGAAATACCCCCTAAAACAGACTAAAACTGGACTCCATAGCCGTTACTTGTCAGAGGCACGTGCGTTTTTAAAAATGTGAGAAATGCATTTTCATGATTTTGTGATATTGAAAACACTAGGATGACCAAAAACACTTCGAACGTTCGGAAATTGATAATCTAAACAATAAAATATAAGTAAATTATGATTTCAATTGTCAAAAACGGCTCTAATAGTAAAAAATATGCCTTAGTGTTTAAAAACTAGGGTATGTCCCTTTAACAGTTACACTACGTCACTAGTCATAACAATAGATTTTGAAAAAAAAAACCCACACGTGAATCTCACGGCTAAAACGTGAGAGTTGACAGGTCCGCTCCTACCCCACTACCTAATAACAGTTAGGCATTTATAACAAATACTGATTATAAAATTACCTGTTTTCTAATAAATAAAAGATTGTGACAGAAACTTATTTTGACAGAGCTACACTTCCGTATTGTGAAAGATTTAGAGTTATTGGTCATTAGGTTGAACAATCCTACATTGCATGAGTCGCAAAAATTCACACGTAGTTTTGCCTTTGGAATGTCTATAATTATTAATGAACACTGAAAATATGTTCCATTTTCATTATTAATTATTTATATTTACACCTATATACTCTTAATTTATGCCCCCTAACTAAAAGGAGGCATGAGGCAGTTAGTTATATATTATCACCTAGAAACTGCCCCACCTAAAAAGTAAACCCACAGCAGGTTAGCACTAACAGCATTCAGAGGTGTGCCTCAATTTATTATTTTTGTTTTAAAAAAGACAGGGCATCCCAACCAGTACGCTACAACTGATACATCGAAGGCTGTGGTATGTGCTGTTCTATAAAAACGTGATTATACTAGTAATAATTGATAATGAATAAAGTTTAATTGTACATCTTTTGATTTCAGATGACAAAACGAAATCTGTTCTTAAGTTCATGACGTTCAACCTCTATGGGGCAGGATTTAGCTCAGTTGATTGAGTGCTCGCTTGAGGTGCTGTGTCACAGGATCGAACCACCTTGATGAATTCATTCAACCGATTGTTTTTTTCTCATTCCAACCATAAGTTTGTTTTGTTTAACGACGCCACTAAAATGATTTATTAATCATTGGCTCTTGGATGTCAAACATTTGGTAATTCTGATTTGTAGTCATTGGAGGAAACCCGCTACCTTTTTCCATTAGCAGCAAGGGATCTTTTATATGCACCATCCCATAGACAGGATAACACATACCACAGCCTTTGATATACCAGTCATGTGCACTGGCTGGAACAATAAATAGCCCAATGGGCCACCAACGGAGATCGATCCTGGACCAAGTGCTTTACCACTAGGCTATGCCCCGCCTGCAACTGGTCAAAGTCCATGGTATGTGCTTTCCTGTTTGTGGGAAAGTGCATATAAAAGATCCCTTTCTGCATTAAGAAAAATGTAGCAGGTTTGCTCCGATAACTACGAGTCAGAAATACGAAATGTTTGACATCCAGTAGCCGATGATTAATTAATCAATGTGCTCTAGTGGTGTTGTTAAACAAACATTAACTTTAACTTTCCACCCCTACACTTAAGTTTCCATGATGGGCAAACTGTGAATATTGCAGTTTAGAACAAACTCATAAGAATACAAAAATTAAATGTTTTATTTCTTAAATGTACTTTTTTATATATACAAAAATATACTCTTCAAAAAAAGAAACGCAAAAGGCTACAAATGGGTTATAACTCCGATTTTATGTTTCCTACCGGTTCATGCTTTGTGAATATAAGGTCATTGCATGTCCCAAACACATTCCCACGGTTACATTCGATAAAACGCAGCTACTGTACAATAAAGTTCCAAAATGTGAATATTCGCAAAAACGCAGCCACGTGCAAACCATGTCACCACTGCACGTGCGTTGTCTGCACGTGCAACATGAACACCGACGGTATAAAAGTGCAGGGTGTTCGCTTGCCTGGCCTCTGTATCTGGCCGACAGTTGACAATCCAGGACATGCCACGTCTCAGTGAACCGCAGAGAAACAATGCCATCGGCCGACTAGACGCAGGCGAATCCAGAACGGCCGTTGCCAGGGCATTCCATGTGTCCCCAAGCACCATCTCCAGACTGTGGGACCGTTACCAGCAACATGGATCAACACGTGACCTCCCTAGATCCGGTCGACCACGGGTCACTACCCCCGGGCAGGACCGCTACATCCGGGTACGCCACCTTCGGGAACGATTGACTACTGCCACCTCCACAGCCGCAGCAATACCAGGTTTGCGCAGGATATCCGACCAGACCGTACGGAACCGCCTACGTGAGGTAGGAATTCGTGCCAGACGTCCAGTTCGAGGTGTCATCTTAACACCACAACACCGTCGACTCCGACTGCAGTGGTGCCAGATTCATCGACAATGGCCTCAACTGCGATGGAGACAGGTGTGGTTCAGTGACGAGTCCCGATTTCTGCTCCGACGTCATGATGGAAGATGTCGCGTGTATAGGCGTCGTGGTGAACGTTATGCGGCAAACTGCGTGCAGGAAGTGGACAGATTCGGCGGGGGTAGTGTCATGGTGTGGGCAGCCATCTCACACACTGGCAGAACTGACCTGGTCCACGTGCAGGGCAACCTGAATGCACAGGGCTACATTGACCAGATCCTCCGGCCACACATCGTTCCAGTTATGGCCAACGCCAACGCAGTGTTCCAACATGACAACGCCAGGGCTCACACAGCACGTCTCACAACGGCTTTCCTACAGAACAACAACATTAATGTCCTTCCTTGGCCATCGATATCACCGGATTTGAACCCAATTGAGCATCTATGGGACGAGTTGGACCGACGCCTCCAACAGCGACAACCACAGCCCCAGACCCTGCCCGAGCTGGCAGCAGCCTTGCAGGCCGAGTGGGCCACCATCCCCCGGGACGTCATCCGTACTCTGGTTGCTTCAATGGGCAGGCGGTGCCAGGCAGTTGTCAACACACGCGGAGGCCACACCCGGTATTGACTCCAGATGACCTTGACCTTGGTGGTGTGTCCTATCACTTACTCACAATGGACTAGAGTGAATTGTGAACAATCCTGCAACATTTGGTAATTATTGGACTCACCATTCAATAATTAAATCAATTCTCCAAATGTTACAATGTGATTTTGCGTTTCTTCTTTTGAAGAGTATATGTACAAACATTCATGTTCATAAAACCTTTATACATTCAATGTATTTTGGGTTACAGATCTTTGGAAAAGAGATAAAGACATGTTTTTCTGGGAGCAGGTCAATTTGCCCCCAACGCAGTTGATCAACTCACCCCACACAGTTTAGTCAACTCATATCAATACCATTTTGTTAATTAATATACCAATATTAGAAAATTTGTTTCTAATTTTCATTATTATTCATACTTACCTAGTGCTAGCACAACAAATATGCTATTCAACCTGAGTCATACCTACACACTGCAGAATTCTCTCCCTTGCCGGATATGCGCAATGCTATCCTTGCACGGGCTACCTGTAACTTCATTCTCGGTTCAAAGTCCACCCACCGAGGGAAAGCCTCATAGGGGTGGGTGGGAGGTATAGTTTGTTGTGCTAGCACTAGGTAAGTGAATAATAATGAAAATTAGAAGAAAAAAAATTCTAATAGTCTTATTCAACTTACTGTGCTAGCACAACAAATATGCTATAACGGACGTGCAAAGACACCGTTAGAGCACGTGAATTCAAGATTAATGGGAGGAGGTAAGAAAATAGAGGACTTACCCGTACCCAAAAAGCTCCTTTGAAGTAATGACATGGAGATAGGACGAACCACGACATACGGTAACAAGGAGTCAAAAAACTTTTGGGAATAAAAAGGAGCTTCCCAAAAGAAAAACTCATCCCCATGAAAGGGAGGAAAAACATCTCCCCGGGGAGAGGAAACGGTAGACAACACTACAAAAAACCCCATCCCTCAGAAAAGAGTGGAGTGTTAAACATGTCCGAAGCGTGAATCGATGGCAGTCGGACGGAAAAGAGGTCGACCCCTTTCCGTTGCCCTGCGCACAGACACGACGTGTTGAGCCGCAATGACTGTCTGGATCCTACGCGTACCGTCAGGACCAACCGCCATATCCCGGAAATAGAAACGGTCAAAAGTGTGCCGTCCTTTCCAAACCCCTGCATTCATGACCTTTATAATATCTAAAGAGTCATGAAAATTCAGGGAAGCAGAAATGGCTCGGATCTCATGTGGTTTAACAGAGAAATTCCGTAACACATGATCACCCGCCATCTCATATGCTAACTTGATGGTAGCTGCTATCCATCGAGACAAAGCATTTTTTGTGACATCACCCGGCCTAATGGTATAAGAAATAAACAATCTCTTTTTACCCTGCCGCCGGTTTTTCGTACGCTGCAAATAATACTTCAGTGCTCTCACGGGGCAAAGAAGTCTATCCGAGTTATCAGATGACAGTGTACGAGATAAACTGTGAATGACAGTAGGTGGAAACTCTTCCCCTGGAGACTGATTTTTAGCAACAAAGATAGGGTCGGTACGTAAAGTGACAGACCCGTCCGAATTGTAATCAACCAAGTCATGCAAAAAAGCATGTATCTCACTGATCCGACGATAAGCTGCCAGTGAAACCAGAAACAGAGTCTTCCACGTCAAGGCACGAAGACTAGCAAACCTCAACGGCTCATAAGGCGCACCCTTAAGAGCATGTAACACCAGAAAGACATTCCATTTCGGAATAATGGAAGGTCGTTCAACCGTGGATTGTAATGATTTAAGTAAATCATGCAACACCAAGTTGGTAGAAAAGTCACGACATCCACACTGTTTAAGAGTAGTGAAAATCGCAGCTCTGTGACTTTTCACTGTCGTGACTTTAAGTTTCCTTTCTTGGACCAACGCCAGAAAGTACTCCGCTAAATCGTTGACAGTAGGCGATAAGGGATCGAAATCCCGTGCGTTCGCCCAACGAACCCACATACGCCAGTGACACTGATAAAACGACTCGGTAGATTTGCGCTTTGCTGAAGAGACGAGATGCGCAATTCTTGTCGAAAAACCTCTGCGTCGCAAGGAAGCCCTGATAACCTCCACGCGTGAAACCGGAAGACCTCCGGCTTCGGATGCCACACCGTCTGACTCAGTCGCTGGCTGAGTAGATCGGACAACACTGGTAACCGGAACGGGACTGCCACTAACAGTGACAGGAGCTGTGGAAACCAGGGCTGCGCCACCCACAGAGGAGCTATCAACGTCACGTGACAAGGTTCCTGGACCACTTTGGTCAACACCTTGCCGAGTAAGACAGGAGGAGGGAAGGCATAAAAATCCAGTCCCGTCCAATCCATACTTAACGCGTCGTACTCCAACGCCAATGTGTCCGGTACCGGGGACACGAACACCGGCAATTGGTTGTTCAACCGTGTGGCAAACATGTCCACCTGTGGACTGCCCCACACCCGAAGAACCGCTGCGACCACCCCTTTGTTCAACATCCACTCCGTCTGAACAGGGGTATGTCGACTGAGGGCATCTGCTAACACATTCACCGAAGAAGGAATGTGTTTCGCCCACAGAGTGGTCCCTAGTTGGTCACAGAATTCCAAAATCGCAAGAGCTTTGCGACCCAAAGTCTCCGATTTGGTTCCACCCCAACGATTGAGATATGCCACTACCGACGTATTGTCGCATCTCAACAGAATTCGACGGTGTCGAAGAACACACCGGAAATGAAGACAGGCACGATGCACTGCCTCCATCTCCAAACAGTTGATATGAAGCTTCCTCTCGGAGAGATTCCATACCCCTGAAATGTGTTGATCCAACAGATGCGCCCCGTACCCGTGTAGCGACGCATCCGTGAACAGGATCAGATCCGGAGCAGGGGGGTGCAACGGAACCGATAGGGACATGCACTTGTCCGACAGGCACTCCTGTATCGGATGAGTGAACCATGGGCCCAGAGGCACTATCGTGTCCCAATTGTGACCGTCCCACCGTGGGGACAAATGCCACTGGAGTGGTCGTTTGAATCGTCTGAACCGCACGATCAATGAGGCCAGAGATTCGAGGTGGCCCAACACCACGTGGAGAGATCGTACCGTAGTACTTTGCTCCCCCATCAAACGTCGCGCCGACGTTTGGAAATTGTGGATACGCGCATCGGTGGGACGAACCGACGCTACCACAAGATCGAAGACCACTCCGAGATATGTGAAAATCTGAGCCGGCGTTAACTCCGATTTCACCCAATTGGGAATAAAACCCAATTGGAGGATCGTGTCCAAAACCAACCCGACATTGGTCTGACACTCCTGTTGCGACGAAGCTGGGATCAACCAATCGTCCAGATAGGTATGCATTCGAACCCCTAACAAATGAACATGACCTACCACCGCTTTTACCACACGTGTAAAAGCATGGGGACTCGTCGCCAAACCGAACGGGAGCACACGAAACTCGTACGCTTTCCCGTCGAACAGGAAGCGCAGAAACTTCCAAAACGCCTTGTGCACCGGGACATGGAGGTATGCGTCTTTCAGATCGATCGACGCAGCCCACTCCCCAATTTGAAGCAGGTTCCGGACCGAATGAACCGTTTCCAGTTTCATGGAAGGAACATCGACGTAGACGTTCAGTGGCTTCAAATTTAGGATTGGTCTCCATTCCCCATTTTTCTTCCGGGCGAAGAAAAGATGAGAATAAAATCCCGGAGTGTCCAGACTGACTCTCTGGATGGCCCCTTTGTCGAGAAACTCGGCAATCATACTCTCCACTAAAACGCGCCGATCCGCGGACGGTAACGGCGGCATTCTCGGAGTGGAAGTAAGAGGGGGGCTCGAAGAAAAGGGTATTTTGTAACCGTGTCGAACGACCGACAGAACCCAGGGGTCGAGACCAGGCAGCTTGCACCAATTTCGAAGGAAATGGCGGAGCCTGCCCCCCACGGGTATGGTTGCTAACGGTACCTCCGAAAGCAACTGCCGATCGTTCACGTACCCTCACCCCAACCGCTTACCACCCGTAGGCGCAACGCCTTTGGTGGACTGAGAACGGAAACGCAGTACGACGTTTGCGTCCTCGCTTAGCGGAAGACGGGTTGTTACCTGGTTGCCTCCTAGTGTCAGGAACCCTAGGGATCTGAGCCGACTGTAAAAAAGCAGCCTTTTTCACAGGAGGAGGCTTGAACCCCGAAAACGTGGACCGACGTTTACCAGAGGTTGAGGGTCGAGTGTTCGGGACTGGTCGCGACAAATCCTTGTCTAGGACAATATTAAAATCGGGACCGAAAAGTAAATTTTCCCGTACCGAACGTGTACGAAAAAAAACGTCTTCACAACGTTTGACGCACTCAAACCCGCCAGGTAATGGTCACGCCGTAACAAAAGACTGTTCGCAAACAATCGGCCAGATAACTGAGCGATATGCTTAGAGGCTTTTGACGCAGCCTCCAAACAGCCTTTCGCCATCGCGGGAAGGCTCTCGACAGCCTTATCCAAGCCAAATAGGAACGTACCTAAATGGTTATTAACCTGGAACATCGACTTAGCCAGCCGTTCGAACGATTCCAGATCCGCGATTGGCAATGACACATGCGGCGATGGGGAACAAGCGGCTCGGACACTAGCGGGAACGACCGCCGGATGTTCGAGAAAATCCGCCCCCCAACGTCTCATAGGAGTCGGCACGAAAAATGCGCGCTCCCGTTAAGATTTTCCCCGTAGGCAGTGCCGTTGGGTACTCATCAACACCCACTCCCAGGATACGATCACTGCCAGTGATCAACACATCAATGTCACAAAGTGAACTGTGCGCCTCCTGTGCAAGTGGTAAACCCGACTCCTCACGAGGAGTGACCAAATTCAAAGAACGGTTCCCGAAGGAGACACCCTTGAATGTAGGCTGGGCCTCAACCTGAGGTATAGCGTCCCCGCATACCTGTCGGACCTGGTCCCTGACAAAAGCCAGAACCGCCGGATAATCGCACTCCTCCTCTACCTCCGAACCGAAGTGAGAGAGAGCTGGGTCAGCGACAGAATCCGGTCCAACCGACGCTTCCTCTGAAGCCAGGTCACTGTCCACTGGATCCCGAAGATCGATATGGACTCCTCCCCCTAATCGAGACGCCCCTGGGGCAGCGTCTCCCGAGACGGAAACAATAGGAACCGAACGACAATCCCTAACTGCATCGTCAAACTGCTGTCGAGACGCAGTTTCTGCTGGTTTTGGCGGAAAACCGGGGGGGGGGGGGGGGGGGGGGAGAGGAATGGGAGCCGCACCCGACGGTCCCGTCTGCGAAAGCAATATTCCCAACTGAGGCGAAGCGTTCAAAAATTCCACAAAACTCCGAAACAACGTTTCCTGAAAGCCTAACGGTCGTTCCTGCGCCAAGTGCGGAACGGTCGGAGTTTGCGGCCACAGAGTACCCCCAGCCGAGGGGTATCTGCGCGAACCTCGTCCTCTATCGAGTAAAGTCGAAGAGGTAGGGACCAAAGACGGTGCAAACTGTGAGGAGATGTCCGTTGCTACCGAAGTCACCGGACCCTTGGGGTAAACATATGCAAACGGAGGACCCAAACGGGATGAGTCCTCCACCCAACGGTAAACATCGGTCGGGATGCCATCAGAGACGGATCCCGGCATCGGAACAACTGGCTCAGTTCGAAGCAAACTGGCAGAACTCTCCTCGGGCCTTGAGAATGCTGAGTTGCCGAAGCGACTGTCAGCAATCGAAGGCAAAATCGGGGCCACCTGCTCTGCGGACGAAGCAGTGGACCTATGCACAACGGAGTGCATGTGCTCGGTAACCGATGAAGTCGTCAAAACCGGTGTCGCGACGACTCCACCCTGCCCCCCTTCTGTTTGTAAAGGTAACCGTAACGACAATGGCGACGCCCTCGACGAAGCCACACAAACAGAAGAAGGCGCCGTCACTAACGAAGACGGCTCACGTACCACGGTCACAATAGGAGCCCGGGGGGGGGGGGGGGGGGGGGGCGCTCCCGAAGTATCTGTAACTGTACTCGTAACACGGACCGAAGAAGAAACACCCTTGTGTTTCCCCCCTTTCCGGACACTTTTCGAAGTGTCTACAGACTTATGGGACCTACCCACTAAGTCCGACTTGCCGACTACTGCCGAAGCAGACGACAAGATTTTGCTGGTACCCGAACCCTGAGTCTGCGAACCGAACCGAACCCACTGGTCAGGAGACCACGTGGCGCAGATCTCACACTGACGGTCTTGATAACAAGACCGACAGTCCGGACACAACACGTGTGTGTCTTTACGTCGTAAAGGAAATGGACAACCATCTCGTGCACAAACTTTCCGTGCGCTAGCTGTCAACGAACTCGCGTCGGACATGGTAAATTCAACACAGAATTCCCAACTACCAACCGTATGTCAAGTTCAACCAAAAAAACAAACACAAAATTACAAGTAAAGAAAACTTTTTGCCAAAGCTTAACAGGTGTTAACAGGTGGACTGCAGAATTGAGAATGAAGTTACAGGTAGCCCGTGCAAGGATAGCATTGCGCATATCCGGCAAGGGAGAGAATTCTGCAGTGTGTAGGTATGACCCAGGTTGAATAGCATATTTGTTGTGCTAGCACAGTAAGTTGAATAAGACTATTTGAATCAATGATGTGCATTAAATACTGTTGAATAAGCACACCAGTCGGGAGTCCAAAAGCCTTGATGATTCCTTTAAGGCTTGACACTTCATTGTAATAGATTATTAGTTATCACATATTAACATCTCCCCAACATAAAACCATTTAGTAAGTGGTCGTAATAACAAAGTTTGTAATATTAATAAATAAAATGACACCAAAGTTGTAGACATTCATTTTTTATTTTTTCATAATTATTTACAGAAAGTAAAATTTGGGGCGAGTTGTCCAAACACTGAGCCGAGTTGTCCAAACACTAAGCTGAGTTAGTAGGGGGCCAAGTTGACCAGCATTCTTTTTCCCCAGGAGCAGACTAGAGACCAAAGAAACATCAGGATAGTAATTTAATGTGATTACATCCAATTAAGGTTCGAACACGCTTGTTGTGGGTACAAACTGATGTAGGCTAGCCAGAGGTTGTTCCAAAGACGAGAAGGGGAAGGGTGTTAAAGACAAGCTATGGTCATTTTAGAATGATGATGTTTGTGCAAGCAACTTGTAGCTAAGTAGTAGAATGCTCCCTTGAAGTGAGATTGATCATAGGACCAATTCTGTTGTAGTTTTACATCTGTTGGACTATCTCCTAGTACAATTATTGTTCTGCTGTCATTATTCAAGGGACCAAAACATCAGTGAATAAAACCGACACCATAATAGGTTTACTGCACAAACACTGATGATGTTCTCAAACTGATCACAAGGCAAAAGTGAAAGTACAAATATTTGGCGTTAACACTGTTCACTCTTAGTTTTTAGGCTGTGTGAAATGTTCAGTTATTACAGCCTTTGTGCCGTTGACTTGCATATTAATTAAACTTTTTATTTTTATAAATTCTGGCAAATTCAATGTATTTAAAGTAGCTCAAAATTAATTTTATATGAAATGAAAACAAGGTCTGTACCTGAAAAAGTAGAATCAGTGGCTTTGACAAGTAACCCATCAAAATAATAAGTTCACAAATATTTTTATACATTTCTTACAGTAAAACATGAGGAAAATAAATGTTCTATTGTACTTAAGTCAGTGATTAATTCAACCCTTATACTTAAATAGGTTTTGGAAGATGCCAACACTTAGCAACTTGGAGGGGGTGGCAGTTATTCAGAGTTGGGGGTGAAGTAGATAGTGCTCCACACTTCCGATGCTTATGTCTTGAAACCATTCAGTAACATTGGAAATCAGTGGAATTATTGGTTTAATGAGCAAGCAGACTGTTAAATCACCACAAACAGAAATTTGTCATTTACAGTAGCTGCATCTAGTTTAAGCATCACACAATCAATACACTATTTAATCACATAGTTGTTGTTTAAAACCAACAGATTGTCTTTGGAATCTCTGTTTATTGATACAGATGTAAGTCAATCAAAGATTTCTTTGAAAACATTAATTATTCAGATGTCTTTGCTGAATTAGCTTACTGACCGTTATAAACCATTCAAAAAGTTTCTTTGAAAACGTTGTTTATCAACACAGTAGCAGGTCATTCAAAGCTTTCTTTGAAAACGTTATTTACTCAGTCATAAACCATTTGAATGTTTCTTTACAAACATTCTTTTTACAGTCATAAACCATTTGGAGGCTTCTGTCAAGATGCTATTTATTCATATAGTTGTAAGCCATTCTAAAGTTTCTTTCCTGTTCTGAACGCTGTGAATCCATTTGCTTTCCGATCTCTTCCATTTTTCTATTTAATGCAACTGAAAAATACAAGAAGAAAAGATGAACATGATAACCTCAAATATAAATGTAAATTGTTAATCACTATTCTGTCTGGAAAGTGCATACAAAAGCTCCTTTGCTGCTAATGGAAACACGTAGAATGTTTCCTCCAATTACAAGCGACAATGACCAAATGTTTGACATCCAATAGCCAAACTTTACTTAATCACTCAACATTTATCGGTGGAATGCATTATGTAAAGTATAATGACAGTTGTGAAGCCATATATTTATATTTCACAGGCAAAAGTAAACAAACAGAATAACATTTCAAGGAAAACTGGCTGGAACCTATTTAAAGTTTTTCTTGACCATTTTGTATTAGAGGCCGTTTATATATTTCATGGACATTACAATGGGGGCGAGGGTAATGCCAGCAAAGGCTTAAAAAAAATCACAAAAATCAGTAATAATATTTCCTGCAAAACCAACTTTTTATGTGATTTTTGGGATTAGGAAAGGGTAGTAAAACAAAGTATTCTGTACCTGACAATTAGCTGAATAATGACAGAATACAAATGACAACTATAACAACAAACGTAAGTTTGTTGCCCAGTTGAGTTTAATCCAAAGTACTGAAGAAATGGAATCACTAATAATCTAACATATAACACATTAAGAATATATCCATTGTATGGGACTGATGTAGCTTACCAGTGTTTCTGTCAATCCACAATAAAGAATCCATGTGGGCATTCAATATTTTGGTAATCTGTTGAATCTGAAAGATAAAATAGTTTTGTTAGTCAACCACTTCCTTTCATCAACCATGTTAACTGAAAACTAATACTAATCATTATTATGAAATATTGTTGTTTCAGCTTGCGACGTTCATAAACAGGGTATAAAATACTTATCAAGGAAACAATTATCTGTATTTATTATTCTGTAATCATTATTATTTAAAAACTTATAAAAAATATTAATTAAAAATTATTTTTTGCAGACTTCATAATAATTATTACTTTTGCTTTTTGATTTTAGAACTTAATAAACACACACAAAAAAGTGGAACTGTTGAGCTTGTTTTTTTTCTTTCTCAGAACACAATCAACAAATAAAAAACTAAAAGCACATACTGGATCTTGTGGGTCTGTTGTAGCACTTGTTGCATTAAGCCGTTCAATGATTTCCTTCAAATCCTGTCCCATACGTTTCAGCTGAGCATCAAGATTTTCTGCCAACTGATACCTGAAAAGGAAAAAACAAAATATGTACAAACAATTTATAACCAACAACTTTAAGAAAAAAACAACAACATTGTGGAGTTAAAAATGAAAAGAATAAAAGACAAAGACTTTAAGAGTACTGCTGAAGCAAAGTACATGTTACCTACTAGACCCAAAACATTTCCTTATCTCCTAACTTCAACTCTAGGAGTTAAAACTGAAAACAATAAAAGACAAAGACTTTAAGAGTACTGCTGAAGCAAAGTACATGTTACCTACTAGACCCAAAACATTTCCTTATCTCCTAACTTCAACTCTAGGAGTTAAAACTGAAAACAATAAAAGACAAAGACTTTAAGAGTACTGCTGAAGCAAAGTACATGTTACCTACTAGACCCAAAACATTTCCTTATCTCCTAACTTCAACTCTAGGAGTTAAAACTGAAAACAATAAAAGACAAAGACTTTAAGAGTACTGCTAAAGCAAAGTACATGTTACCTACTAGACCCAAAACATTTCCTTATCTCCTAACTTCAACTCAGGAAAAATGGAAATTTAAACCTGAAAGTTAAACCTCATCTGTAACAGAATGACAAGTCCGGCTTTTTTTTCTTCTTTCGAATCCCCTTGGGTAAATTGCCATGGAAGTCATGATAAAGCTATACACAAAATTTGAGCTTAATATCTTGAGGCAATGCCAAAAATATTGTCAACAGTACCGGTGAGGTATGATGTTCAGAATATGGACAAACTATTTGATTTAGTTGTATCACAAAGACCTAGTAATTGTATGTGACACACAACCATCCCAAGTTGTACCTGAATGTGAGGTTTGATGGTCCTGTATGCAAGATATGGTCCGGACAAGGATTTACTGTTATGTGCAGTAGACCGTGAAAAGTAGATCACAGTGACCTAGTAATAGTACAAGACACATCACCATCCCATGTTGTTCCTACATGTGAGGTTTAATGATCCCGTATGGATCTGTATGTAAGTTATAACTCTGTCAAAAATGGGTAAATCATCATGGAAGCCAAACTTGATCTGTAACAGTATATAATAAAGTTATACACTATAAAATTTCAGCTTAATATCTTGAGACATTGTGAAAAAACAACTGGAAAACTATGTGTAGGAAAGATGGACAGACAGACAGGAGGAGGGAGATAAACCTATAATCCCCTCCGGTTGGACTGGCAAGGGACTAACAAGCATTCTGAGAGTACTGCTTAAACAATACGTGTCCCCTACCGGGCCCAACAAATTTTCATATCTTCTAAATTCGAAATCCTGTAAAAATGGCTAACTTCTGTAACAGAACATGATAAAGCTATATACAACAACACATTTTCACAGACAGACAGATAGAAAGTCAGAGAGACAGAGATGAAGCCTACAGTCACCTCCAGTTAGAGTGGTAGGGGACTAAAAACACTGCAGATTGAAGGCAATATTTTTTTTTATGGATTGAAGACAATATTTTTTTTAATGCTAACTACCGTATTTTCCCATGTATTATGCGCACTTTCCCCCCCAAAATACAGGTTAAAAATGGGTGTGTGGATTATACATAACAATAGAAAAAAAATATTTTAAAAATGTCCAGTGATCGCCCATAAAACATTGTTGATTGGTAGTTTACGGTACTTTACAGGTTATTGACAGTGTTCATTACAACAAAACGCCAAAACACTCTTAAAAATCACTTTTCACTTGTGATGGTTGTAATAAATGTAAAATAAGTGTACAAAAGCATCCATACCTCGCCAAAAAGTGCAAAAAAATAGACCATAAATATTTTTAATTTCTATGAGATTTAATTTGGCCCTTTCCGTCAAACCGGAAATATATGACACTACTATAAAATTTGAAATCTCGCACATTCACGTTGGGCACAAGAACCAAATGTAATGTGCTATATTTTTGTTTTCATTTATTTATTAGTCATTTACAGTGTATGGGTATATACTTTTGTCTTGATTTATGCATGTGTGACATTTAAGTACGCAAGTACCAAACTTAAGTTTTGTTTCTTAAATATACTGCTGCTTTCGCTTTTAGTAAATTTTGGTGACAGGTGGAAAACTGCATTCACTGTCGATTTTCTGGTGCACATTATATTGTGATTCATGTTATTTTCCTTGAAATAAATGTTCAAAATGGGGGGTGTGCATTATACACCGGGCACATAGTACATAGGAAAATATGGTAAAAGGATTTGCCTGAAAGCCTTACGTGTGTTCTCTCTCGAGGTCTGCGTGCTGCTGGTAGCTGATGGACGGCAGTTGGTCGAGCTCCTTCTCCAGCGGAGACAGCAGGTCCTTGAGCTCACGCTGCTGCGAGTGGATGAAGTCCAACTCGTGGTCCAGCTTCTGCTGGTCCATCTTCACACGCTCAACCTCCTTGTTCAGCTGGATTATCTGCAACCACAGACAAATATGTATGTTCTGTAATATGCGTATATATTATTATGTGTACGGTATGAATTATCATACCAATGTAACAGGCGCATATATTGTTATATGTACGGTATGAATTATCGCACGTGGTACGGATGTGAGGATGCACGAGATTCTGGTGAGGGCGGACATGTGAAAATGGGTTGAACAAGGAGAGAGGGGTTGGAAAGTGAGCCGAGAGTTATAAGGCTAGTGATACAAGAGAGAGCAAGAATAAGAAGAGGTAGGTGGAACAGTGAATGTTACATTTCTAAATACTAAACAAGGCTTGACTGAACAACTACAAATGGTGCAACGTGTTGGTACCAGAGAGAATCAATGAACGAATGAATGTTTAACGACACCTCAGCACAAAAATATACATCGGCTATTGGGTGTCATAAAAGGTAAGTATATGGGGTGGGGTGGGGTGGGGTGGGGTGGGGTGGTGGGGGGTAAGGGCCACCAGCAAGACTGACCATGTATACAGTTTGTTTGTTTTTGTTTTGTTTAATGACACCAATGGAAATCTCCATGGCTCTGCCAACTGCTATGGTTCCCAGTCTAAAATAACTAGCGTTGCAGAGAAAAACTGAAACTAATGTCATTATGCTGTATAATTAATTGTTGAAAAGTTGGAAGTTAAAATTTGTTTTAATGACACCACTGGAGCACATTGATTAATTAATCACTGGCTATGTGATGTCAAATATTTGGTAATTCTGACATGTTCAGAGGAAACCTGCTACATTTTTCCTAATGCAGTAAAGGATCTTTTATATTCACTTTGTCCAGTTGTGGTGCCCTGGTTGGAACAAGAAAAACACCCAAGGAGTTGAATGGATCCACCAAGGTGGTTCGATCCTGCGACTCCAGCAAGCACTCAACCGACTGAGCTAAATCCTCGCCCGACCATGTATACAGATCCAGACATGACTGAGGAGTGAGCGTGTTACAGGGTTCGAAATTAACAGTGATACCAATGGCAATTGTCGTGGTTGTGATATGAATTATAAAAGGTCAAAGATTTACCAATGTCAGACTTTTGTCACTGGACAAACATTATTGCTGTCAGTTGTAGGGATAATTTTTTTGTTTTTAATTTTGTGTTTATTTGTTGTAAAAGTTACTTGTTTGAAATAGCTATAGGCAGACTCAAAATTACCACAGGTGAGCATTTCTAACTGCTGTAGGTAACAACTTCTGAAGTTTGGACCCTGGTGTTACAAGGTGGCAATAAACAAGCGAGATTTCGTTTTTAAAATCAGATTAGGTCCACAATATTACAGCAACTTTCAACTTGTCACTACTATTAATAACTTGGCAACTTGAGCCAAACTTCGGCAAAACAAAAAACACTGCCATTTCGCCATCTAGATTAGTGCTTATAGGTTTTTTTTTAATTCTGCATTCATCTACTAATCATACTAATTTAACCAGTCAGTAGGCAAGCTATTACACTACACCAGGTGACAGTCATACAGGGTGACGACAATAGTTCCAGCTCTGATTAATCAGTCAGTAGGCAAGCTATTACACTACACCAAGGTGACAGTCATACAGGGTGACGACAATAGTTCCAGCTCTGATTAATCAGTCAGTAGGCAAGCTATTACACTACACCAAGGTGACAGTCATAAAGGGTGACGACATAGTCCCAGCTCTGATTAATCAGTCAGTAGGCAAGCTATTACACTACACCAAGGTGACAGTCATACAGGGTGACGACAATAGTTCCAGCTCTGATTAATCAGTCAGTAGGCAAGCTATTACACTACACCAAGGTGACAGTCATACAGGGTGACGACAATTAATCAGGGCCTCACCCTGTCCATAGCCAAATTAGCCAGTTGCTAATTTTTTATACAAAGAGGCTACAACATTTAGACATAGCCTAACAACATATTCTTTAAATTAACCAGGTTTTTCATCATTTTCAAGATAATTCTTTACATATCTAAAGATTATCTAAACCAAAATTTGTTCCAAACTGAAACCTGATAGGAAAATTCAGGAAATACTCTAAATATCTAAAGATTGTCTAAACCAAAAGTTGTTCCAAACTGAACCCTGATTAGAAAATACTCTACATATCTGACAATTGGCCAAGGCGAAATTTGTTCCAGACTGAAGCCCCATGGGGAAAATTTGTCTCACCTTTTCCCCGTTCTCCATGACCAGTCTGTCCCAGGCGTTCACCTGTGTTGCCTGTTGTAGAAACGTCTGCTCCTGTTCCTCTAGCTCGGCCATCCACTTGTTGATGGACTCTTCCAGCTGGCGGTACGTCATCTGTTTACCAAGAGCTGTGGTAGAACTGAAAAGTAGATAGTAACATAAAGGCTTTACCACTGTTTATTACACTCCAGTGTAAGATATTGTTCATGTCATAACAATCACTTAATATCTAACTGGTGTAATATTGGCATGACGTGAGCGTAGCGTAGATCACTTGCTGGCCCAATTCATAGAAAAATAACATGTAGTAGGTCTCGACATCTGCTTACTTCCGTGTTGCGGCGTGTTTGCAGTTGGTTTGTAATAAATAAAATACTAAACAAGCTTGGCTGTCAAACCATTTTTATGAAACTTGTGAACAGTGTTGGTATCTGACTCACTTTCACTCATCAGATACAAAAACTGTTCACTCATTTCATAAAAATGGTATGACAGGCAAGCTCGTTTAGTATTCTACATACATATCTCACTACTATCTGTTTTCCAGGAGTTGTGGTAGAACCGAAAACTAGATAGTATCATAACGGCTTTACCACTGTACATCTCACTACTATCTGTTTCCCAGGAGCTGTGGTAGAACTGAAAACTAGATAGTATCATAAAGGCTTTACCACTGTACATCTCACTACTATCTGTTTCCCAGGAGCTGTGGTAGAACTGAAAACTAGATAGTATCATAAAGGCTTTACCACTGTACATCTCACTACTATCTGTTTCCCAGGAGCTGTGATAGACCTGAAAACTAGATAGTATCATAAAGGCTTTACCACTGTACATCTCACTACTATCTGTTTCCCAGGAGTTGTGGTAGAACCGAAAACTAGATAGTATCATAAAGGCTTTACCACTGTACATCTCACTACTATCTGTTTCCCAGGAGCTGTGATAGACCTGAAAACTAGATAGTATCATAAAGGCTTTACCACTGTACATCTCACTACTATCTGTTTCCCAGGAGTTGTGGTAGAACCGAAAACTAGATAGTATCATAAAGGCTTTACCACTGTACATCTCACTACTATCTGTTTCCCAGGAGCTGTGGTAGAACCGAAAACTAGATAGTATCATAAAGGCTTTTACCACTGTACATCTCACTACTATCTGTTTCCCAGGAGCTGTGGTAGAACCGAAAACTAGATAGTATCATAAAGGCTTTACCACTGTACATCTCACTACTATACATTGGAACTGCATGATATTATCGGCATACTGATATACATTTATTCAAAAGATAGAACAAGCATTCTGCTGAAGCAGTACATGTCCCCTTATCAGGCCCAACAAATGTGCAAACAGGTTTCACCCTGGATCAAAAATACCTGTAACCAAAAAATTAGCCAAATGAGATTTTTATTAGCCATATTGAAAATGCTTTAGCCAAAATTGTTTTATGCAGTACTGTATAGAGTATTTATATATGAATATGAAAATGCATCTTTTTCAGTTAATTGTATACAAACTGGAATAAATCTCAATAACAAAACCGTATTACCTGATCAAAATCAAAGACAGCAATGGGGGTAGGGGCAGTTGATATATTACTTTGATTTTTTAGTGGGGGGGGCACGGGGGGGGGGATATGCAGAGTTGGAAGCTAGTGTCCTCTGCAAACACCCACCCCAACTGCTAAGGCCTATGATATTAATAAAAAATTTAAGAGCCAATATAGGCCTACTCTTCTTTTTTTTTAAAAGAGCTCATTATTTCTTTATGTTGGTTTCAACTGCTTTTAATTTTTTTTTTTAAAGTAACCCATCAATTCCCCACCCCAACAATTTCGTAATTTGCACCATGTTGTTGATTTCTGTGTCGTGTTAAATGCTTGTTGATTTCAGCTTGTAAAATATGTGGCCTAAGAATGTTGACTTCACGTTATTACAACTATTCCATTTACGTCAAAAGATTTTGATTAAAAAGATAATTAATTAGAATTTACGGTCTTTTTAAAATCTAGCTAACTTTTGAGATGTCACCTCACAGTCTACACATTTTTATAATATTTTATCTAACAAATTACTGTAAACTAATTGTATTCCGTGTACATTTAACTACTATTTGTATAAATACTGCATGTTCATTTCCTGTGATCGCGATATGCATTAGTTTGAAATTAACAAAGACAACGAAAATAAACTAACAAAACAGCAATTAAGTTTTCATTGATTCAAACAACTATTTGGGTTTGTTTTACAAATTTACATCAACATTTACTTTCATGTAATTGTATTGTTTAATGTCCGCAACGATGTCCCTTGACACGTGCGACAGTCTCGACAGTGACCTATATCCACACTGAAAGCAGCCAACGAATGTTTTCCTAAAGTTCGCGAACAGCCTGACTGGTTCCCGACATGAACATTGGGGTTAAAACACGAAGCACATAAACCAGTCTAGCAGACATTTTTGTTTTGCTTGGTTTGGCTGAACACACCTCTAGCCTACTTGTCTTTGGCCCTGAACTAGCATGTGTATTGAAACTAACACGCATTGGCGGTCCGTTTTTATTACTTTGGTTCAAAGACTTTACAAAGTTAAAATAACAAGCTAAAAATCTTCCAGACTTTGCTTTGAAACATGTTGCCGTTAAAATTAATAACCGTGATTATTAAAATAAGCAAACATTATTATGCTGTATTCTGGATGACACTGTCTCTCGATACTGATCGCGAGATCGCTATTACGCTAACTGAATATTTGGTATTATTATTATGTCAGGTGTCAGATAGATTATGTAACCGTTTTTTCACATCGGAAGATAAAAAAATGGCGCAGCCAAAATTTTAGCCACTAACAAATTATATTAGCCATTTTTTGCAAAAATTAGCCAATGGCTAATTTGGCTACCGACAGCGCAGTTCAGCTACAGACAATTCAAGGGTCATAACTCTATAAAAAATGAGCCATTCCTCATGAGAGTCAAACTTTATCTGTAACTCTATATGATAAAGCTATACACAACACAAATTATGCTACAACCCACTTGAACCAATTCACTTGGTAATGAATGCAAAAATCTTCTTTTTTTTTTTCATTTACAAGCCGTCCTTGTGCATTAGGCACTGAACTTGAGACCGGTTTTTAAGAATCTGCCATAATTGTAAGGTAGTAATATTAATTAATTAATCTTATGCTTCTGACCTGAAATTTAGGATTTGTGCTAACGTTGCATCATGTAACTATGGTTTGCTATGTGATAAATTAGATATTACAGAGTTTTATTTCTAAAATTTGACTTGACACCCATGGCTTTCACTTTGGGAATTTTAGCGTTGTTTTACAACATTTTGGGAATTTTCAGTTTCATTTAAAAACCATCTTAGTAAGCCTTGTTAGAATCGAAAAGACTAATACCATACATATACTTGTCTTTATTCAAATTAATATCTAGTGTTATGTATTGTTTTCAAAATATGCCTTTACATAATAATAAAAAATGAGAATTATTTACATTGATTGGGAATTTTTTTACTCCAAAAATGGGGAATAAAAAATGACATAGGAATGGTGGGGAATGGTGCCGATTATTGGAGTCTAGAAACATCGGCAAAAAAACTGTATTATGATAGATATCTTGATGCAGAGTACCCATCGTTACCATTTATTACAAATAAATGATTATCAACAAGTTGCTGACTCTGGATTAAAATTAATATTCTTTCTATACCAATATCCAAAAGAAACTTTACATACATAAAATTTTAACAATTTGATAAATATTCCAACCAATCGAAAAGAACAAATTTAGAAACCACCGTACAAACATTTTGCATGTATCATGAAGTGCATTGTCACATTTAGATCTCACTGTACCATTTGTTGGTTTTTTTACAATACAATTTCAAGCCTTATAAAGTTTCTTTTGGACGTCAGTATATTACGAACTCATCCATACCTCGACACAGCTCCAGTGGCAGACCCTGAAACAGCTGAAGACGTTACAATCTGCGGGAGTCCAAACCCCGATGCTGTCGTCTTGGCTACTGGAGTACCTAGACTGAAACCAGCAGACACCGGCACTGACGAGGTGGTGGTAGCTGCTGCTGCGAACCCGGATTTGAGACCGCCATCTAGAGAGAACCCTGATGTTGCTGCAGTTGGTGCCATTGTTGATGTAATAGCAGTAGGTTGTGTCAGACCACCCACTGATGCTGCTGCTCCAAACGGTAACCCTGTAGGTTGGGCAAGCCCAGTAGTGGCGGGTGTTGACATAGCTGCTATCCCGAGACCAAACCCTGGGGTCGATGTTGTGGGTGCTGCAGCAGGTGTTGATGTCACTGTGAAACCTAACGATGAGAAAGATGATGCTGTTGTTGTTGTGGTTGTTGTGGTTGCAGTACCCATACCAAATCCTGCTGAAGGTGCCGATGTAGCTGCATTTTGAATCCCCATTCCAAAACCAACAGTTGGGACAGTACCTGACACTGTGTAACAAATAAAAATAAAACAAGGTAATCTGACGAACACTGGCACAATGTTTAAAACAAATTGTTTCTGAGAACAAGAATAATCTAATAATCTTTTATTAAACTTTTTTTAGATCATAGTTGTTCTACTTTGTGAAAATTATTTTATGCAACGAAAGCTGATGCTAATTTCTGTGATTTGAGAAAAATCAGGAAATACCTGGAATAATGGAACACATATTTCCACTTTCTGCATATAGGTATTGGGAACTGTAACCTGAGTTTCCTCACTGTGTGAAAACTATTCTATAGATTGCAGCTTTATTCAAATGCAAGTGATTCATCTTTACAAGAGGCTAAGAAGACTGCATTACAAGGGGACATTTTACCTGTTGCTGTGGTTGTTGGTGCTGCTTGTCCCAGTGCAAGACTCAGGGTGTTAGCCGTTGCCGCGGATGATGCTAAAATATTTTTAAAATGACAACTTAATTTTAATTTAAATTCACTACCATCAATTGTAGATGCAATAATTTTGACAGGATAGATCAAGCCAAGTCTCTGAGAAATGAAAATATGCATAAATAATTTAATGGTTTCATAAACCAATTGAGTAAGCCAATTGTTTGTTGTGTTAGCTTTTATGGTGTCCTACATTTTAACGTGCAAACATCAAATAGGTTACAAAAACATTTCAGAAGACTAAATTCCACTGCAAGATATAGCAAATTTGTATATACTATTTATGGTATAACCATTTATGTGATGTTCTAAATTTAATGTGAATTTAAAAAATATAAAATAAAGTTAAACGAAAACTGCATAAAATATGAATGATATCTAGTCTGTCCCATCCACCTACAAAAAATGTTTTTTTAAAAATAATTTCAGTTTTGTCCGATGTAAGAAGAAAAGTGGAACCCCCCCCACCCCCCAAGCACTATTTTTGTGTCCAATTTACAAAACAATCTGCTCAGAAATAAATAACTTAATAGTAAATTCCATACCATGAAAACAAAAACGTTCTCTGTGGGACAGACTATAGTAAAAGGAAATATCTATTATACAGTCTATAAGTTCTTGTCAATGTTTCATTTGTATACATCAAATTACTTCTTAAACCCCCCCCACAAAACCCACTTGGTTCTAACCTGACACTGTTGCTGGTGCTGCACCAGCAGCCCCAAAGCCAAATGATCCTGTACTGCCACTTCCAGCACCAAATGGAAATCCGGCGGGGGCTGCTGGGGCAGCCGGTCGATTTCCACCAAAAGAAAACCCACCAGGAGTAGAACTTGGAGTCGGACCTGTTGAGAGAAACATACATCACGGATGTTATCTATAGACACCAAGCCTAATTACATATAACTATATATATATTACTAATAACTTTGTCAAACACTAATGGAAGGAAGAAAAAATAGAAAAACAAGTTTGTTTTGCTTACTGACACCACTAGAGCACACTGATTTATTAATCATCAGATACTGGATCTTAAACATTTGGTAATTTTTCCATTAGTAGCAAGGGATCTTTTATATGCACCATTCCACAGACAGGATAACACATACCACGACCTTTGATATACCAGTGATGGTGAACTGGCTGAAACAAGAAATAGCCCAATGGGTCACCAATGGGGATCGATCTTAGACCAACCGCGCATCAAGCGTTTTATTTTCTGGCATTACTGAAATAAATCTGAGAATTAACGCTTGAATGGTCAATTGTAAAAGGAGCAATATTTATTAGTCTCACATCAAAGTGAAACAATGGACAGTGTGATTTTGTTTTTGAAATCAGATTTGGTTCAAAACATTATAGTGACTTCGACTTGTCACCACTGTTAAAAATCTGGCAACTTGAGCAGACTATTTTCCACAACGAAAAAGAAGAAAAAAAGTGCAATTTCACTGGCTAGATTAGGGTCCGATTATTCACATTTGGAAACCCATATTCATGATGTTTCATAATAACATATTTCTCACCCAAGTGTATTCATTACGGTTGTATTTATAAAATTAAATTAATTTCACTTTTTACGTAAAGGTAAACCAAGAAAACTCACCTGTTGTTGTTGCTGATGCTTTATTACCGAAGTTAAAGCCACCTGCAGGTGCACTGGCAGCCGATGTTGTCGTGGCAGCACCAGTTCCTCCAAAGGAAAACCCCGTAGAAGCAGCAGTGGATGGGGCTCCAAAACTGAAGCCTGGCACAGAAGCTGTTGTGGTCGTTGGAGTGTTAGAAGTACCGCCGAAGCTAAAACCTGCGACAGATGAAACACCAATAGCATATAATTGCATTCATTTCAACAGCATTTCTATTCAAATGATTTTTTTTAAATTATAAAAAATGTATCCATTAATTTACAAGATTTTAGGGTATGTCATTTTACCCTTCGTACCCTCTGACACAAGCCCTGACTCTTGATGTAGTAGCTAACCTGAAACTATTAGCACTGTGATGCATACATTACGGCAAGTGCAATGGCTGTAAATAAGTTTTAGGTGGGGAAAAAAAGTATTTATTTATTTCAACTTATTTTCATCCAATTAAGGTTCAAGCATGCTGTCCTGGCCACACACCTCAGTTATCTGGGCTGTCGGAACAGGACAATGGGTTAGTTGTTAGTCACTTAGTGGTTAAAGAGAAGAGGGTGTACTGGTCTTACACTTACCCACGGAGTGGTTGAAACCTGCTCTGGGTCGGAGCCGGTACCGGGCTGCAAACTCAGTACCAACCAGCCTTAGTTAAGTCTAATGGCTTACCCGGTAACCAGTACCAACCAAATGATTATTCTGTTTGAGTGATATCATAATGATTAATACAGATCAATTCACTTTGAGCCGTTTATTGCACTTTAAGAACTTTTCATTTTGTCATCCCCATTTTTTCTTCAGCACACCAAAGTAAAAACCAAGTAAAAAAAATTCATAGGACAAAATATACTTTAATTAATAAAATAGATTGATCTGTAGGTTGTATTAAATGTATAAAAACAAGTCTTTAATTTGTATTCAGTATGAAATGATCTGTAGTTAAGAGTATGAATTACATTAAGTATGAAATAAATGACATTCATAATCAAATTATCGTATTAATACTATTATGTGTTTAGGGCTCGAACGTAAAAATTTGTCACCCACAGCACTGATGGCAATTGTGAGCCTGCCCACAGCAATTTTTTACAAGGTGACTTTTGCAGCAAATAAATATGCATGTGATACATAATTCAAAGGACGATAAATGCTGTCGGTGTCATCGTTAAGTTCGAGCCATGTGTGTAACATCAAATGACCATAATAAATTTCGATTCACTAGCACTTTGTTTTGTGCCTAATATGTAAATAAAAGCATACCTCCTTGTTGGTTTGTAAACATAATGCTGAGTTACAGGTATCACACTGTCCACTTGTTAAGCAGTTTTGAATTTCATGTAAAATAACCTGAAATTAGCAAAAACATTAATAAGGAAGATTATAATTTAAATACTAAAATTGTGTGTAGACATGTGTCAGGTGGTATCACCAAAACTCTTACACAATGACAGTCTTATAAAATTGTTGCTTATTTAGGCTTGTTTTGTGTTACACATCATTTACAGGGGTGCAGAAATGGAAACTATTTCTCTAGCCTGCCAGAAATAGAACCAAATAATGTACTAGCCCGCCAGAATTTCTACTAGACCGTCAGACTATTGAACAAATGAAATATTATTGTATAGCAATATTATAATATACACTTTCTTCACTTCAAATGACATATGTATATATTTAATGACAAACACATTGTTAAAGCCACACACCCTAGTTCCATCCAGCGAAAATAAATTATAATTTGGTTAATCTACAAACCTGTAACACACTTAGATCACGTTTTTATCAAATGGAGTGAAAAAGCAGGTTTTATATCGATAAATACCATGGGAATCCCCATGTCCCAATTGCTTGAAATAATTTTGAAAGTTTGTATTCTGATCTCACCGGTAGATGTCGCTCGAAGCACAACAATGCCTACGTCACGACAAATTTCACAGACTTGGGGTGCATTCTTTTCACCTCTCCTGGACATGTTCCAACTGTTCTGTCCTGGTTGTATCCCCTCTCCAGATATCGTAGGACTTAGCAAAATTATTGGTTTTAAGGGTTTGTAACGTTTTGTATTGAGATACTTACTTGTCTGAACTTTATTGTTACTGAAAATGTTCACGAAAAGTGAAGAAAAATCTCACAAATGAACAACAACAAATCGGATGTTGATTGCGCGAACCGTGCACGAGAAAACTAACCGAACCAAAATGATAACGGTCACGTGGTATACCAACGTCTGCGACATTGAAATGGAAATATCCCGTCTAAAAATAGATTAGACCTTGTCTGCTCAACGTTTTTTTCTCAAACGTGCGTCCGTTTTTCAGAAATACGAAAAATGCATTTTGTGGTATTACAAACACCAGGATTACCAGGATTACCAAAAAACACTTCAGGTGAATGGAAATGTATATTCTAAATAATAAACAGTAAGTAAAGTGCAATTTTATTTGTGAAAAAATGGGTTTAATAGTGAAAAACAACGCCGTAATGGTTAACAACTAGCCGTAACTAGGGTGTGTCCCTTTAAGGACACTTCGTAAGTGATCAACATGTCATCATCATGTGGCAAACAAAATGAAGCCCCAAATCTTGATTGACAAATCAATAAATTTTGAAATATTCAAGATTGTAAAGATTAAGTTTTTTCCATTTCTTTCCTATAGATTTACGAAATCCTGTATTTATCAGAACAATCTATTCAAGCACACCAGCAATATACTTCCAACATAAACATGCCATTTTTAGGCTGTAATGGCCTTTGACCAGCTCCATTTCTGGAATGTTGCACTTGCGCAGTTTGGAACTCCAAATTGAACTAGCGTCAATGTTGAACAAACATGTATTGTGTATTTCATCATTATTCTAATCCGTTTGTTTGAATGGTTTGGGATTTTAGCATGGCGGAATCGAAGATTCAATGCCAAAAAACCAGATTGTCCTTTGGACTGGTAATTGTATTTTTTAACATAATTTACTTTCACACCCCTGATTTAACATAGTGCTATGTACAGTGGAAAATGTCTGCCATTTATAGATTAAACAAAATATTTCTCCTCATTTGTGCACTTTGTTTTGGGGAGATTTTTGTTAATGCAACAAAAGTATTCTGATGTCACGGTGACATCCATGCTGATTCTATCTAAATAGACCGGTTTATGGGGTAGTCCTGATTTACGTTTTTAAGAGATTGTTGAAATTAATGTTACATTATTATATTTAATTAATAAAGCCAGTGTTCTCGCTGCTCCATTTAAATGGGGCAGCCTACCCCGCTATTGCATTTTGCCGCCCTGCTTTCATATTTTGCCACCCTCCATTCATATTCTGCCGCCCCACTTTATTTTTCTGCACCCCCCTATTTTCCCACATCCTACTATATTTTACAGCACCCAGCTGCGCTATTTCCAAATGCACATTTTTTTTCACACACTAATAAAAATTTATCAGTCTGCACAATGGACATCACAGGAAATGAGCCGCAGTGTGTACGAAAATGCAACTGACAAAAAAATTCAGTAGCTTACAAGTTATCGTAACGTAATGTAACAGTATTTTTAACAGCCTCTATTACTTGTTTGTTTTATTTACCAACACCACTAGAGCACGTTGATTTACTAATCATCGGCTATTTGAACATGTGAAACATTTCATTCTTCTGAGTCTTTGGGAGAAAACCTGCTACATTTTTCGATTAGTAGCAAGGGAACTTTTATATGCACCATCCCACAGACAGGATAGCATATACCATGGCCTTTGATATACCAGTGATGGCACACTGGCTAGAACAAGAAATAGCCCAATGGGCCCACTGATTGAGATCGATCCTAGATAGTCTGTGCATCAAGCGATTGCTTTACCACCGAGCTACACCTCTATTGTGTCCCATTCCAGTTATATTTTAGTTGAGCAATGAAAACATTTTATTTTATCCTTTCAGCAATCTCTGACTGAAAAACCACTTATTTGGAACCAAATTTGTCAGGTGATCAGAACAGTCATTCTGTCTTGAGTCCACTAACTATAGCCTGATATTTTGTCTTCAACTGCAGATTTAATTGGCTGTAACTGATGATTTTCACTTACTGTCATTTGTTTTGTTTATTCAGCAATTCTTTATAAACAGGGCTTACAGAATTTTTATAAAATACACTAGCCATGGAATCAGTGATTTTAAAAATTTACTAGCCACAATTAAAAATTTAACAGCCCTACTTTACTTTAATATAATTTTACTAAATAATAGTAATAATCAGATATGTCACTTAAAGGGTGGTATAGACCTTAAAAAGACTAAGATTGGGGGGTTGGGGTGGGAGCAGGATATTCATATTTACAAAATCGACTTAACTAAAATATAACTAACGTTTGACTTCTTTCTTTTTTTCACTAGCCATTGGGCAAGGCAATAGTAGTTATTTACTAGCCCAACACTGAATATCACTAGCCATGGGAGTGGGGCTACCATAATCTAGTAGCCCTGATAAAATATTAGAAACTTTAAAAAAAAAAAAAAAAAGGGGGGGGGGGGGGGGAGGAGATATCACCGCTTATAAATACAACAGAAGTGGTAGTGTTCATCATGTGGGTTTTTTAGCATCGAACGTTCACTGCATTAATAAAAGAAATGTGAAGACATTCATGATACAATTATTTTGAAGATTTGTCTAAGCTGTTAAATGTTGATAGAACACTAAATTAATTCACTGAAGTAAATTTGTGTCTGTGTACATCAAACTGCTTTGCTTTTCTTTCTTTCCCATCAAAAAACATTTGTCTCCACTGTAATTAACAATGAACAATGACGTAAATCAAGTTACCCAAATTTATACGAAATCTGTACAACGTACCTCACATTGATGTATGAATGTATAAATGTGGAATAATTATTTCATATTATAAATGAATGTGAGCACTCAAGCTTACTTTGAATTTCCCTCTGAGTGATCATGAACACATGTGGCAATCATGTCTTCCGGGTATAAGTAGGTCACATGACTTATTTCTAACTATAGTCTGTTTCATGAACACATGTGGCAATCATGTCTTCCTGGTATAAGTAGGTCACATGACTTATTTCTAACTATAATCTGTTTCATGAACACATGTGGCAATCATGTCTTCCCGGTATAAGTAGGTCACATGACTTATTTTTAACTATAGTCTGTTTCATAGCTACAATCTGTTTCATAGCTGTAGTCTTTCATAATTTATAATTCCATTTGTTGAATAAAACCAGTTTATGGTCTCCTGATACAGTGCATAAAATTGAACATTTGCTGATGTTCTAAAATAAAACACCCCCAAAAAACAAAACAAAAAAACAGCCAATTTTAAATACAAATAGACAAATAACTGAAATACATAAAACCGAAATGGACAATGAAGTTCTATGTATGGCAAAAGAAGGTCACAAACTTGATTTTAATACACCAACCTGGGAAAGGTAAAACTTTATTATTGGAAGTTAACATTTTAAGTAATTTCAATAAATACAATTGTTCTTGAATACATGTCTATTTGTTCTTAATGAAATAAACTTGTGTTTGTGCTCATGAGGAAGGTGTGAAATCCACAAGAATAATGCTAAAAGAGTTACGTGCCCTTCATTTCTAAACACTACGCGTCTATCAGGATAACAAACAAACTTTAACTTAAACTCTAGTTAATTGTAGATTTTTTTTTTATTATTATTTTTTTTTTAAACTTTTTTTTATGTGAGATTTACATTTTTTTTTTTTTTTAATTAAAATATTCCTTCCATTACACACACGCACACATATATAGATATTAAGATGAAAAAGGTATATTTACATATTGATGTACATCGACATACACATACATATTCAGACTCATACATCCATCCACACCTGCATACATGCATTAATATATACACATACAACATTGCATTATAAAACCCCCACAAAAACATACACCATTATAATTGGGTTGTATATTTAGCATGTATATGACAATCGAAATACAAACACACACAAAAAACAAAATATTACTATATAATTCTGTCCAATTATTGCCTGGCTACATATTACATAAATTATGATACGTAGCCCATTTTGTTTGGAATTTATGGTGTAAACCTTTACTGTGATGAATGTTTCGTTCAATTATATATTTTGATTTTAAAACATATTTGAAATGTTTAATATTTGGTAATGTATCCATTACTTTACATTTGTAAATAAAGAACTTTGAAAGTAATAAAAAGAGATCAAAAATATCATCTGTTATTGTTTTATTATTTTCACCAAGAAGAATCAATTCGGCATCAAAAAACAAGTTATAAATGTGTGGACAGTTATCGTGTATCAGCTGGACAAAAGCATTCCAAAATGTTTTGACTGGAATACACTCCCAAAAGAGATGAACTATAGTTTCTGGAGTGCCTTTACAAAATGTACAAAGATTATTATCAGTTTTGTAGATTTTTAACAGAAACAGATTAGTTGTGATAATTCTATGTAGTAACCTGCACTGAAACCATCTTAACTTTGTATCTGGGGTTGTCTTAAACGGCTTTGAATATATTTTTGTCCAGTTGATATCGGAATGAAATAATTCTTCCCATTTTGATTCAGCCTTTATAATGTTATTTTTATTTGTTAATATATAATAGTATTGTTTAGAACCCTTTTTAATTGAGAAGAGTTTCCTCATAACATTAGTGTCATCCAGTATAGAGGTGTCTGGTTGTACAATTTTTAAACTTGAGAAATATTTTCTAATTGCTTGAACAACACCATAATAAGTCACAAACGATATTTCAGTGTCGCAATTGTCTTGAAATTCCATTATTTAAAGTACAAATTTTACCCTTTCTGTTATAAAAGTCTGTAATTTGTGAGATACCTTTTTAATACCATTTCGAGTTATAAAAAGGCTTTTTGTCAATACAAATATTAGGATTGTAAAATACTGGTTCTGTTAAAAATTCTTCAAAGGATGAACATGAAATGTTATCAGCAAAACATTTGAAGGCATTCAAACAGTCTTTCCAAAATAATCAATATTGATAAAATCGGGATATACCGATAAGAGAACATCCTTCCATTTGAAACTTTGAGTAACATCGAGAATCTTTCTAGTCCATATGAGATTCAGTGCTTTTACATATGAATATATATCAACCATACCAAGTCCTCCGTCACTAACAGGACGGCAAGCTACTGTTCTTTTGATTCTATCAGGTTTATTATTCCAGACAAATTTAAATAGCATATGGTTCAGTTCTTTAAGAAAATGGCCTGGGGGGTTTGGAAGAGTCAAAAAAAGATAATTAAGTTTAGAAATAAGCAATGATTTAATTATAGCAATTCTACCTAGTGGGGTAATAAAACGTTTCATCCATCTATTAATAATTTGTTTAATTTCAAATAATTTATTTTCAAAATTAATGTTGGTAATTTCTTTAATATTTGTTGTGAACTTTATTCCAAGAATCTTAAATATTTTTGGATTCCATTCAAGTTTTAGGTTTGGTAAATAGACATCTTTACAATTTGTTTTGGAACCTATCCATATAACTTGGGATTTATCATCTATAGTTAATATTCAGTCCAGACATATTTGCAAAGTCATTGAGTACCATAACTGTTGTTTCGAACAATTTTTTACTCCCATCCAGGATGAATTCAGTGTCATCTGCATATTGTGTCATGAGGAGATTCTGATTATTAAAAGTTAGACCTTTAATATCTGGATTATTCCTAATTATAAGAGTCAGAATCTCTGCACATAATAAAAAAATATATGGAGATATTGGGTCACCTTGTCTACAGCCTCTATGAATTTCGAACCATGGAGATAGGGTACCATTAATTATTAAGCAAGATTTAATATTTTTATGTAATGTTTGGATCCATCTTCTTATGTCATTTCCAAAGCCGAAAAAAGATAAAGTATTTTCAATGAAGGACCAGGATACTGAATCAAAGGCTTTTTCAAAATCTACTAAAAATAGCATCCCTGGAATATTAAATAATTCAGTATTAACCAACGAATTATATATTAAACGAATGTTATCACCAATATATCTATTTACCATGAAACCAGTTTGGTCTCGACTAATTAATTTTGGAAGAACCTTTTTTAGACATTCAGCAATGACTGAAAAGTAAAGTAAAGTTTGTTTTATTTAACGACGTCACTAGAGCACATTGATTTTTTATCTTATCATCGGCTATTGGACGTCAAACATATGGTCATTCTGACACTATTTTCAGAGGAAACCCGCTGTCGCCACATAGGCTACTCTTTTTACGACAGGCAGCAAGGGATCTTTTATTTGCGCTTCCCACAGGCAGGATAGCACAAACCATGGCCTTTGTTGAACCAGTTATGGATCACTGGTCGGTGCAAGTGGTTTACGCCTACCCATTGAGCCTTGCGGAGCACTCACTCAGGGTTTGGAGTCGGTATCTGGATTAAAAATCCCATGCCTCGACTGGGATCCGAACCCAGTACCTACCAGCCTGTAGACCGACGGCCTGCCACGACGCCACCGAGGCCGGTACTCAGCAATGACTGAAGACAGTAGTTTAAAAGAGCAGTTCAAGAGAGAGATTGGACGCTAATTTTGTTTTAAAAAATTTGGTTTATCACCTTCACACGTAATAATTCCTTGCTTTTGAGTGACAGAAAGTTCACCTTTTTTAAAACCTTCATTTATTGATCTTAGTAAGTAGGTGCCAATATCTTTCCAGAAAAATTTATAAAATTCGTAGGTAAATCCATCTGCGCCAGGGCTCTTATTATTTTTTGTGTTTTTTAAAGCATTTAACAATTCATCATAATTTCTCCTTCAAGGGAATTTGCTTCTTCGTCATTTAATTTATTTACTGTGAAATTTTTTGAAAAAAATGGAATCAAGATCGTACTTTAGAATTAAATGTTCTTTTGATGAAAACGTTTCATAAAATTTCTTAGCTTCCATACATATATCTCGTGTGTCTGTTACAATAGTACCATTGTCTGATACAATTTTAGTCATAGATTTGCTTACAAAGTTTCTGTTTTCTAAATTGCAAAAATATTTATTAATTTTCTCTCCCTCGTCAATCCATTTGGCCCTGGAACGTATTAGAATGCCTTCCATCTTTTTCCTTGTTATATTTTCTAACTCTTGTTGTTTTGCTTCTAGCAGGTCAAAATCGATATTGCCTATGTTATTTTCCAATTTGTCTATTTCCACGTTTAAAATCTCTTCAAGTTTATTTGTTTGTTTCTTTTTAAAAGAGGCATAAGAAATTGTTTTACCCCGGATCTCCATTTAACACTTCCATAAACAACTGATTGTTAATGTTAAAATTAATTTCAGATTGAGATATATCTTCTAGTGATGTTTGTTCATTTTGTTTGGCTGCATATTGCTGCACTACGTTAGAAATTACTTCTCTGACCACCTTTACGCTTATCTTTATCACCCAGTAGAGAGTTATTAAATTTCCAGTATGTATGTATGCAAATGGTTTACACCTACCCATTGAGCCTTGCGGAGCACTCACTCTGGGTTTGGAGTCGGTTCTGGATTAAAAATTCCATGCCTCGACTGGGATCCGAACCCAGTACCTACCAGCTTCTATCAGTATAATGCATTATTATTACTATGGTATCAGGTCGTTTCGCCGTTATTCCCGATCGCCCCGTGTCGTTTCGCCCACATACCGGGTCGTTTCGCCCTCATGTTTATGTTTGTGAATGATGAATAAATTTGTTTACGTGACTCTAGTTGCAAATCAGATATAGGTTATCAATTTGTAACCTTTATGAACCATAAACACCATTTATATATTATTACATTTTGTGTGTTTTTCTTCTAATTAGGCCAAGTAAAAAAAATTGTTTGGTTCCTGTTACATGCCAAAAACAAATAGGGTAGGTAGGTAGGGAAAACTTTTATTCCCCCCCCCCCCCCCATTTTCGAGCTAATATTTCCTGAATAGTATAGCAGATTAATATATTAAAAGCTCTTTCTTTGTGTTACAGTGCAACTGACAATACATACTCTAATGAGAATCATTAATTATTTTCTATAAAAAAAAAACATGTCGTAACCTAGTCAAACCACAATCAGTATTAATGTAAACACCACCCAAGTCTAATACTACACGGTAAGGTTATAAACTACGATAACACTAAAATAACACTATAATTTGTTCATTGGAAAAAAGTTTTAATATCAAAGGTCTGATCCACAACATGGTTACACCCCCTCACAACTACAGCAACAACACTGATCTTCCCGGCCTATTTCATTGCCAGTATTGCAGTAACAAAATGTACATCATGAACACAACGAAGATGTCAATAAAAATTAACAAAATAAGTTAACAAAAAGATCTCCATACTAACTATCCTCATAGCAGAGATATCAAAAGAAAACAACTATTTTCAGGAAAACAGTTTCCCTTTTGGTCGTCCATAAGGACACTGCACAGTATCTTTGCACTGTTGACAAAGAGGTAAAACAGGTTTGTATTTTTGCTTTTAAAGGTCTGATCCACAACATGGTTACACCCCCTTACAACTACAGCACTGCAGACGCTATTAAATGTGAAAAGAGTCGTCATTTCTTAAGGTTTTGGGTACTACCAGTTCATTTCAAATGCCATAGATATCATATATTTAATAATAAATACAGGGGTTATTTGTCAAAGAAATGCAAAATACTGATAGAGTTGATGTCTAAATATTTAATTTAAGTAATCTTTTCAGCATAATCGGCTATTTTCATGTTTACTCTTAATATGTTTAACATTGAATCGTAACGCGGTATTTCTAGAAGTTTGATTACATTTTAGGGAATTCCCCTACCAAAATAGACTGGAAATTTGTATCATTCTGCTTTTTAACAGTAAACTAGCGTAACATTTTGAAGATTGGATTCACAAGTTCCGAGTAGTTCCGAATGAGTACGAGAACACGTCCGAGAGCATGTGGTGTTAATGGCGTCTTCCATTTACAGAGTAGAATGTCAAAAATGTGCTCATTCAAATCAAATAATATTAAACATGTATTTAAATCAATTTCAAATGAAACGACATTCAAGGAATCGGAACACCTCATCACATTCCGCTACGCTTATATTTCGTGGAAATGTACGAGGAGTTCCGAATGGCTCTCGGAAGCTTTTCATTTGGAACTCTTCGGAAGTAAAATTGCGCGAAGTGTTCCGGGTCTTCTGATAACGAGATCTTGGACTGACAGATCTCGTGGCATCTCTCTGCAGTTGTTGTTTTTAGAGTCGACGAAAATTAGGATTGATATTAATGGATTATTAAATAAAACAGGTGGAAAAAAAAAAGGGTGGGGAAAAGGTTAAAAAAAGTTTAGGGTCGGCACCAAAACTTTAGGGACGGTCGGGTAACCGGAACCAAACAATTTTTTTTACTACGCCTTAGGTCCATTTGCTTCAGTTTACATTAAAAAAGTCATTAAAAAGATATGTTTAAAAAAATGTTTGTTGTATGCTATATATGGCATTTTTGTTAAAATAATGCTATTTTGTTATTAAAATGTTTTAAAATAAAGCGTATTTTGTGGGGTTTTAAAAAGATTTTGTGACAATATACTCGTTTTGGGTACAAACTAAGAGTTCCCCTTAGAAAATCACATACAGATGTAATCATTGAGCGAGTCTATTGTTTGTTTATTTAGCAGCTCGGAGAAACTGAAAGTACAAGGAATCTTGCAGGGTATTATCTGCTTAATTAGCAGTTAAAAGAATCTGAAGGGATATTTACTCCTGGTACAATATAGCCTTGCAGGGGATTGTCTGCTTAATTAGCAGGTCATCCTTAGCATGAGTAGCCTATGTGATTACTTGAATTTGGGCCTCTTTGGGCCTTTTCTTGATCCCGAATAGAATCGGTATTAAACAAATATATCTTTGTAGTATAATGAGTAATTAAGGTAGGAGCAATTTATTGTAGTTGTCCACATTTTGTTTCGGACCACCCCAATACATAGGGGCGAAACGATTCATAATGGAGGACGAAACGACTCATTCTAAGGGTGAAATGACTCGGGGCAAACGGGAATAAGGGCGAAACGACTCGGGGGCGAATAAGAATAAGGGCGAAACGACCCGGATTCATTACTATAGTACAATACTTCGACACTACGACATGGCCAACTATCATACTTAACACGCATATAATGTGTCACAGCATGCCCCGTCTATCAGTCTAATAACTCGGCCACGGGGCCGAGTTGTCTCGGACAACTCACCCCGTACCCAAGATGTCTGGGCCGAGTTGTCCCCCGGTCCGAGTTGTCTGGTCCCCAGTTGGGGACGTTGACGATATTAGTTGCATTAACTTAATGATATTTGTTGTTGCCTTATTATTTTTAATTTTATTTTTTAAAGAGGTCTAGAAAGTGAAAGTACACAGGTAGGTAGTCAACTTCATGAATCGTGTCATGATCATGGCATGGGCATCAATGTCTCACTATGGTTAGAAGTATAGCCAAAGAGATAAAAACGAAAGATCAAAATAACCTTGCAATCTTCCAGCTGATCTCTTAGCTTTGTGCCGTGCTTTAGTCTTTAAAATGAAATAAACTCTTCTCATCCAAAAATGCCCGCTACGATTTTATCATGAAGACCAAATAACGGCAACTACAGTTACTGTCGGGTCTAGAAAATACTGAAAAGTGATGAAATAAAGCCAATTGTACCGACATGAAATAATTGATCTCGGTAAAACGAAACCCAAAAAACAACATATATATGCAGCGATGGGAGTATTCGATCTATATTTTAGGTCACACACTGAAACAAATATTAAGATGTTAATTTTAATTGAAATTAAAAATTAAATTATTACAAAATACAAAGGCATCAGAAGATGTCTGCAACGAATAAGAATAAGAATAAGAATAATTTATTTGCATAACACCCGAATATGGGCAGAGCAAAAATAACAATATGATATACATTTATCTGCAGTAACAGTAACATAAATATACATTAATTACATGAACGTGTGTGTGTGTGTGTGTGGGGGGGGGGGGGGGGGGGGGGGGGGGTCCATTTATATATTCGCTTTTAAACTGGAGAGGTCATTGTATACCCTGAGTTATCACTGGACAGTATCCTTCTCTTCCACACTTAAAGAAAAAGTAATGCTGGAACATTCAGGTCTTCAATTTCATTTTGGTTTAATACATTTCAGTGTATTTCGCTACATTTCGGTGTTTTGGGGTGTTTGTCGTAAATATTAGATTAAATTTTTTAGGTGGTGATATTATTTATTAACTAAATAAATGTAATGTTATAATTATGTGTTGTTCACAAATACTAAAAAAAAAGAGGAACAAAAATACTATATTTGTAAAATTTTACGACAATTTCTCACTTGACTGGCACCTCAAAACGGCGTAAATTAATTTGGTATCCAGTGCAGTTTTGAGCTTCACCATGTCTCAAAATCACGTTCGCTTTTTAGCTAAAACTGTACTGGTGAAAAATAATAACGTTGAACCAGCATGTCGAATTTTAGACAGGTAGTTTATGCTTAATCAAAAAAATTGTTTATATGTGTAATGCCAATTTGATTTTTTGTTTGTTTTCAGTACGTAAATTAAAGGTGCACTATCATGAAAGCCTAACCGTGACGTTTCGCCCCAACCTTGTTCATCCCCCATAAATATGTCACTTTGCCCCAAACACATTACCAGTTCGCCCCACAAATAAAATCCAGTTTGCCCCCAACTGAGATTTTGTGAATATGTTCTTAAAAAACAAAGTGTAGGACTTTCCTTTGGTACTGTCACATATAAAGAACATTATAAATACTTATCTTAAATAAGAGGGTTAGGGTTAGTGACAGTGCCAAAAGAAAGTCCTTCCAGTTCGTGATTGAGCGATTTTCATGAAAGTTATGTGCACGGTTGCACTTAACCATTGTTTTTGCTAATAAAAGCATCAGAAGAGATACCAAGAGGTTTAGTACTCTGACTGAAAGAGAACTAGACCGAGATTTGGATGGTTATGATGAAGTATGTCGATCTCGTCCCGTGTCGATCTTGCCCTGGTGAAGTTGCCCCGGGCGAGTTCGCCAGGACTTATTTTCATCGTTAGGCGAAGTTATCATACATATTAGACTTGCTAGAAGACATATATTACAACATATATTATAGTATATATCTACTGTCATTATCAGCATGTTTTTGTGCCAAAACTACAGGGTTATACCCAGGGATATATTTGAGAAAATTTTATTGTGTTTAGATATATTTGAGAAAATCCTGGCGATCTCGCCACAGCCTGATGTAGGCGACTTCTCCCAACAGAAATCAAACCTAAGAAAATCCTGGCGATCTCGCCCCAGTCTGAAAAAGTGAAATATATCTAAACACATTAACATTACACAATGGCAATAAATAACATGCGAATTCTGTCCATGTATTTATTATAAATAAACAACACTTTCATCGAATAATGATGTATAGCAACCTCGTCGGTTCAGTACATACTTTAGTATTTAGTATATATTAAATAATCGTTAAAATGTATACTTAAACAAGAAAAATCCTGGCGGTCTCGCCCTGGCTTGCAAGTGAAATCGTCAGAAATGTAAACTACCAATGTATTACATTTTACAACAAGAAAATCAAAACATGACTACTGCACATGTATTTACTTAATGAAGTAAACATTAAACTGCTTGTAACTTGAATATTGTTGAGTTATAATGTACTGGCAACTTCGCTAAACAGACATGCAACACGGAAGTAAATATGGCGATCTTGCCACAGTGTGTCCCAACACAAAAATAGTAGTACAAGTGGTATAACCCTGTAGTTTTGGCACAAAAACCTGCTGATAATGACAGTAGATATATAACTTCGCCTAACGATGAAAATAAGTCCTGGCGAACTTGCCCGGGGCGAGATCGACATGGGGCGAGATCGCCAGGCTCCGTTATGACGCTCTCATTACAGTCAGAGACCAAGATATGTAATTTTTTCGCAATCGCTGCCCACCAAACGGTAGTCAAAGATTCCCACACTAATACCACAACAATCCTATGTTTCATGTCAAATACCTTTACATAGATTATTTTTGAGATCCTTGATTTAAAAAAATCCACATATTAATCACTAATACACACACTAGAGAAAGGAACCTGACAGCACCCACATCCAGCTAAGCTTCGGGAAAATCCAATAGCAGTTTATTAAGGTCGCTGACCTATATCGTGACATAGCGTCACCTGATCGCCCACTTGGTGATTCCATCTTGCAGGGGCTGTCTCATACAAAAATATGACAAGGCCACATTGGCAGGGAACATTAAAGGAGACCGGACACCAAACCATATATATGGCGTAATGAATTGTTTGCCGTCATAAACCACAACACGCAACTACCGCGCTCCCCTTATTGACTAAGTTAAGCGTGCCAGTCTTGGTTGTTTGTTTTTTTCGCCGATGTTTGCCGGAAACTGTCGACAATTGATGAGCTAGACGCATGACGTCATCGATGAGAGGAAAACTGAAGAAACTACCAAGCAGCATGGACGAACTTAACGATTCGAGTGACGAAGAATTGTGTCCAGCTTGTGCTAATGGCATCAAACCGTATCAGTTTGAACCACTTATCAGAGACTTTGTCCCTAATCCTGAAATGTTGTCTTAGACGAAAATTCGGATGAATCAACTGCCGATGAAGACGAGGAAGCCACACGGTCATAGACTAGCATACAAGCATTTTTTAAAACATAATTTTTTATGACATTTTTAATGTAAACTGAAGCAAATGGACCTAATTAGAAGAAAAGCACACACAATTTAATAATATTTCATCATAAATCTTGTTCAGCATAGATGTAAATATGACACGTCAGTGGATATTCCATAGGCCGATTTCGCAAATTTGCAAAAAGCGTCCCCTCCTCACCAAAGCAAGATATATTAATTTAACAAAAACCTTTGTTCTCTTAACTAGTTACCCTCCCAAGTTTTAATGTGTTTGGTTAAACCGTGTATTTTTAATTATTAAGAAAATGTGTTGCCAGTCTGCCGAAACTGTCCACAGCCGGGTACAGAAATCACAGAAATGTTGGAAAATATTATACTTTTGCTACATACTGACAATCACTTTACAACTAATATGTCTTATCGATAATATTATTATGTAGTCTTTGCATTTGTTAATATAAAATACAACAGACCCGTAGGAACTGGGGAGGGGCGGGCCTAGGGGCTTGTTCTCCATCACACACTCTAGGATGAAAATGTATGTTTTAAGTTTTCACTACTTTGCATAAATAAAGATGATATAAAGATAAAAATCTAGTTTGTATCCCTCACTAAAGACTGTATTCCTCCCCCCCCCCCCCCCCCACACACACACACACTTCAAATACCGTTCCTACAGGCCTATACAAATGTAGATAATATGTAGGTGAGGTTAGGAACCAGTTCCTTTTATCTTTAGGATTTTTTGTAATCATGATTTCAAACCAACTGTTTCAGGTAGTTTGCTGCACATACTGACATAAAACACATTTGTTATATATGGGAATAAAATAAAAATAATTACAATATATCCAGTGTTATTGTCTTTAATCATTCATGGAGGAAGAAGGAAGTCCTGATGAAAATATATTACAGGTAAAACAAAATAATATATGATGCTTATTCCATGTGGTAACTATTGTTAATTTTGCTTTAAATTGCTAGATGCCAAAAGTGATTAATTATATTATTTTATGGTAACAGTAGAAAATTAGACGACCAATTGTTTCAACCTCTGCCAAAGGTACCAGGTTTTCTGCCAGAAAATAATTTGAGGGTACGTAATAAAACAGGCCCCCCCCTCCCACTTGTGAGCGTTTCTTTATAACATTAATTTTTGCCATTGTAACCAAAATACTGATGTAGAGTTTATACCCGGTCGGTCAGTGCCCCCCCCCCACCCCCTAAGTCGTTCCTATGGGCCTGTAAAAACCAAATATATTCAAAGGAGTATATTGGGTGGTTATAGGTTTGAAATGGGTTTTTTATTGAACATTTTATTTTATGCACTTTTATAAATTTTAAATGGCAATTATGTTACTATAATCTATCGAAAAAATAAAACATTATATATATATACATTAATTTCTGAGATTGTTTAGTACATACATGTAACTTTACCCTCCGCACCCTCTGGCAGAAACCCAGGGTAGGTATTAAAACAATTATTTGGTGTAGAGTATTTTTAATATGACATACAGAAAGCATTGAAAAGTACAATTTTATTATGCTTTAATAATCGACATTAGCTTTAAAACTAGTTAACCATCATTCCTTCTGGCCACAGTACATATGTTGTTCCTGCCAAAAGTGTTAGCATTTTAATTTTAATAACAATATACTGAACTGCATGACTGTAAACATTGTTAACTAACGTAATAATTCATGTTTTGAAGGTATTTTTTTATAAGGTTAACAAACCAACTAGATCAAGAGACGTTAGTATGGAGTCGTTATGGGCTGTCGGTGAAAATTAATTTGGTAATTATAGGTAAATAAATGTGAAGTTTAAATATTCGTATGTAAACAAATTGCAATACCTTTATTTAATGTATATCTTAAGTACATACTTGTTTTAATTTTCACATTGTAAATGTACCATAACATTCTGTATTTAGTTGGTGTAAAGCCCGTTCGACGACAATAATGTGTCCATGTTTTAAAACAACTCGGTTTTTTTGGAAATCGAAACCATGATGTTGGCCGTTTCTTGGGATGCATTGCTGTTACTGTTGCAGTTAAACACTGTGCAGTTAACCATCATATAATTATGTCGACAGTATATAATAACACTAATTATCTTGTAAGTTAAATTTCCGATAAACCTGGAGACTAAGAAGAAGAAAAAAAAGAAGACGACTAAAAGGCACAACCAAAGAATCAACATGTGTACCGGTATTGCTTGGTAACTCTCACCGATGATGTATTGCCTCGCTTTCGTTCAGATCTATGCATAATCCCGTCCACTTCTGTTTTTACCCCAAACCTAAGACGCGCAGCTGAACGGTGCCTCGCAGCGAGCCAGGCGTTAGAGTAATGCGGTCTTTGATGCTAACTTAATCCATTACACACTACATGTCTTTTGGTGTCCAGTCTCCTTTAAACAGTATAGTTGCTAATCAATTTTTAGTTATCCCTGTTTGGTGTTAGCCGATATTATCAAACCCTGCAATTGTCCATCACAATCTGCAATGCTGTGGAGATTGCAGTGGAATTTTTCGTTTTCTGTGGCATATGTTTTTGTATTGGATTTTTTTTCTCAAAATATATTTTTTCCTTACTGTTTCAAATAAAATATACTTTGTGCACTGAAAACAGATTAAAAGTAAATATTAAAACAGTAACTGCACCAGTATTATTAAGTAGCTAAATCTCTGCGCCATCGGGCATGATTGAAAATACATGTAAATTACCAGCAACAAGTTCCAACTTGGGTCATTAATCTCTGTTGACTGTTCATAACGTGCATTGCAGGAACCACTGGATTGCATGGGGGGGGGGGGGGGGTGACATCTTATGTATTGTTGAACCATGGCTATGGCACAGTATGGATGTCTTATTTATACACGCTTACTAGTCACTTGAAGTGTTATGGTCGGCCTGATATTTGTAGATACAGTAACATATATAAAGAGAGATTGTTCCGATAGTTTAATAAAACTTTCTCTGTAATTTATATTGACAAAATATACTACCATTTTCTGGTGCAGAGTGGCCTAACCAAAAAGAAAAAGAAATATACCGATATACCGAGGGCATTCAGTCTTGATGACAGATTTCCTAATACAAATTATGCCTTTATTAAATAAATTTATTCAATTGTATATCGCATTAAATATATTCTGACACTTTGATGTAATATAATGAAAAGATCAAGATTGAACTACCACATCACTGCAGAAGGACTATGCTGTATATATAAAGTGTCATCCCCTTACAACCCCATTGTTCTTCATCATGCACGTGTCATTCGAGTATTAACTGTTATGTCACTTTCAGTCGATGAATACCACCACTGGTATAAATGAATCTTACAGCATATTGGCAAATGAAACAAATAACAAACTCATCATTCAGATTTACTTACAATCCAGACTGCCGTGGAAAATGCCGTGGACATTATTTTTCTATGGCATTTTTTTTTGCCGTGGCAAACTAACAAAAAGTCAGGGACGAACTGACAACCATTTGGAGGTGAACTGTCACTGGGGGCAAACTGGTCTCACTAGGGACAAACTTTTTTGGGGGCGAAACGTCTGGTACCCACTAATATCTACTTCTGAATTCAGTTGCCAATGCAAATTTATTCTCTCAGTTACACACAAAACATGTACATAAGTAACATCATATTTTTGTTTAATTTAATTAGCATGTGTTTAAACATTACTACAATTGCTCCGCCCCCAATGCCTACAGGTAGGGTGCCAATTTTTATATATGATGAACTCGTATTTCCCTAAAAATTTATTAAAATGTGGTTAATTTAAGGAATATTCTATTAACCAAAGACTAAATGCTGTAGCCACTTTGTATTTATATAAAACTTAGCAGTAGGCTCATTTTGCAGTGGACAGGGTGAGCCTTGAGTTTTCATATTTGTTGTGTTTATTTTGGACAAAATATTAAATTGTTTGCAGAACCCATGTGTGGCAGAAGACTCTCAATACCATATAATAAAATATCTTGCATACTATATTACTTGCAACCTCGTTTTTTACTTTATTTGAATGAATGAAAATAAATAAACATACTGGTAATATCCCAAAACAATCTGTAGGGAGCTGACATTTTATAAAATGAGCTCATTATATGCAAATATTTGATCAGTGAGAAAACATGTTTTTGTTCAGTCTGTTTTGTTACAATGCTAATTGTTTTTGAATGTGTGGAACTGCTCTCCGTACTGGTATTTGAAATTTCTTACTGTAATTATTATCAAGAGAGCATTATATTGCTGCCCTGTTATTTTCAAATGGACATGTAGGCCAGGTGTGCGAGAAAATCATGTCACAGTTTGCAGTTCCTGAACAAAAGTCCTTTCAAAACAACCCGTCAAAAAGTTTGTTTGCTAAAGTTTGTTTTGTTTATTGACACCACAAGAGCACATTGATATATAAATCATCGGCTGTAAGTCACTTTCATGGTGATTTCCGATTTTTCAGACTTGTGGCCCTTGAATTTAGGACATAAAACAATTGTTTGGGTCTGGTAAGGGTGTATGTATTGCTTTGGCGGTACTCTCAGAATGATTGATTTTTTAAAACAAAATATCAATTACTAGGGTATTACATGCAATTATTTTGCAAAATTAAAATAAATTTGCCATTTGTTTGAAATTCCACACACAGCTAGCCCTGTGTGTTGATACATCATTAAATGTAGATTATTTCATGTCTCTTTTGTTTGTTTACAGAATCTTACGGAATGAACGGTTTTACGAAGATGTCCGAAGAAGAATATATTATGAGAAGCCGACACAAAAGCGACAGCGTTTAAGTTACGAACGCTGCAGCAGAATATACAACACTGACATGCAACGCAAAATTGCATTTATTATGCGCAAGAACCGAGTCGACCCATGGCCTAGATAACAGACAGTGACTAAATGTTATAATTATGTGAAACTATCTTGTTTGAAAGGTGTTTTGATTTTGTAAAGAAGTTTTAAACAATAACAGATTTATCTATAGGAAATTTTATTAGGTTTTAAAGAACCTAACATGCTAGAAGTGAGATTTGTCAGTGTTTCAGAAGTGAGATTTGTCAGAATGTTTCAGAAGGGAGATTTGTCCGAACATTTCAGAAGGGAACTTTGTCAGAACATTTCCTAAGTTACATCTGTCAGAACGATGTTAGATGTTAGAAGTTAACTTGTTTGGAAAACACAGAAATGTAATATGTCAAATATTGGTCTCTATATACAGTCAAATCCACTTTATTGCATATCAGTTTATAGCACAAATCGGTTATTTACATATTATTCGGCTGCACAGAACCACTTAGCATTAAATCAGTACAAATTATGTCGCATATTTGAATAGCTTTATAAAAAAAAGACAAACATCGGTTAATTGCATACAAAAACAAAAAAAATCTAGAAAATTTCATCATAAAATGTTCCACAAACCATGTTCCAGAAAGAAAAAAAAATTGATTGATGTTAAAAAGAAAGGGAAAACTGAATTGGAAGTAACAAAAATCTTCTATTTTTATGTTCTTAATACATGTATTCAGTTTGAGAAAGATGTTTGTTATAAAAAGAATTGTGTGTTGTCATACAAGAAAAATGGTGCATAATTGCTGTTTGCATTGTCAGTTCTTAATGGTTGTTTCACCAAGTACAAATGCTTCAAGAAGACACCTACTATCCCTAATAGGCTATGCTATCAGGGCAAACTGGCCGATTTTATGATTTGGATAAGGGTGTCCACATAATACAAAATGACTGACTAAAGTACACTTGGGCTGATCATAGATAGGCATGGCATGTTATATTCAGTCAAAGCAGTCCTTGGTGGAAGTGAGGGTGGGTGCATGTAAGATCCTTTTTTGTTGTTAAGAATAGGATTAAATGGAGAAAGAAAGTTTTTTCTTTCATAAACCCACTGTTTCTACCACTGACGTAGCCAGGATTTTATATTGGGGAGGAATGGGTAACCCACACTATGTATGTATGTATGTATGTATGATTTTATAAAAATTTAATACAGTTAAAAAAAAAAAAAAAAGGTCTGATGGGGGGGAGGGGGGATTGCCTGTGCCCCCCCCCCCCCCCCAGCTATTCCACTGGTAGCTACATGTATATGATTAAAAAAAACACCTTTTTTTTAATGACACCACATCACATTGATTTATTATACATTAGTGTCTGTGATATAGGAAACAAATTTTCTTACACACCCGTTGATGAGAACACCATGTGTGGTTTATGAATACACATACTTGTTAACACATGTACGTGCGTTAACAATTTCAAGACATACAGCTGGCTGCTCCTAGGTGATGACCAGGTCACCAATGCCATATATCCAATGAGAAACAACATGAAATCGATTACACTGTGATGTATAGTTAACCTGGCAATCATGTGTCTGTGACGCGTAAGTCAGCTACAAGTGCAACGGCTGTAAATAATTTGTAGTCGAAAAAGATGTTAAAATTTGCTTAAAACCAGTTTTTTTTTGTTTTTAGCATATGTAAGAAATAGAATAATACATTCGTGTCCGTTAGATACCATTTATCTCACAACTCGTTTAAAGGGACATTCCCGAGTTTGCTGCATTGTAAGATGTTTCCGACTAATAAAATATTTCTACGATTGAACTTGCACATTAAATATATTTTCTTGTTTAGAATATCAGTGTCTGTATATTTAATGTGTTTCTGGTCGTCTTAATATTTGTAACAAGCCCAAACGGGATTTTGTCTTCAAATAATTTCGTATGTATGAAAAAATCCTTTTTAGGAAATAAAATGAAATTTAACCTGGTACAAATACTAGAACGATAAAAAAAGTTTAATATACGACCACTAATATTTTATGCAGAAAAATATATTTTATATATAATTACAGTCGTCAAAAAGTCTGTTAGTCGATAAAATCTTAAAAATTGCAGCAAACTCGGGAATTTTCCTTTAAAATTTTTATCAGACTCGCTTTCGCTCGTTAGATACATTTTGAAACAACTCGTGAGATAAATGGTATATAACGGCCACTCGCCTATTATTCTCTATGTAATTCCGACCTATTATAGTCTTAGAGGACACCCTCTGCATTTTGAAACAACTCGTGAGATAAATGGTATATAACGGCCACTCACCTATTATTCTCTATGTAATTCCGACATATAGGTTTGAGGACACCCTCTGTATTTTGAAACAACTCGTGAGATAAATGGTATATAACGGCCACTCCCCTATTATTCTCTAGTCTTAGAGGACACCCTCTGCATTTTGAAACAACTCGTGAGATAAATGGTATATAACGGCCACTCACCTATTATTCTCTATGTAATTCCGACATATAGGTTTGAGGACACCCTCTGTATTTTGAAACAACTCGTGAGATAAATGGTATATAACGGCCACTCCCCTATTATTCTCTAGTCTTAGAGGACACCCTCTGCATTTTGAAACAACTCGTGAGATAAATGGTATGTAACGGCCACTCGCCTATTATTCTCTATGTAATTCCGACATATTATAGTCTTAGAGGACACCCTCTGCATTTTGAAACAACTCGTGAGATAAATGGTATATAACGGCCACTCACCTATTATTCTCTATGTAATTCCAACATATTATTGGTTTGAGGACACCCTCTGCATTTTGAAACAACTCGTGAGATAAATGGTATATAACGGCCACTCACCTATTATTCTCTATGTAATTCCGACACATTATAGTCTTAGAGGACACCCTCTGCATTTTCCACCAGTAGTGACGGATCTTTAAAATGCACATTCAGGGGGGGGGGGGGGGGGGCGAAGCCCTTTGGGGGGGTCTGGGGGATATGAAAAAAAAATTCGCCTGGGGGGGGGGTCGACCCCCAACCCCCCCTGCACACGCGCCTGACATTTCCACACACAGTATAGCATTATTATACCAGTGCATTTGATGTACTGGTTAGTATGGTGAACACGACCAAAGAATCGTAGGGGCCTAGTTTGGACGGGAGAAAAACCTCGATTTTATATCCTACATGACATCACTCTTTACCCAAGGAGCTCAATATTGCTATTATGTTAAAAAGATTTTTTTTTTTTTTTTCATGACGCTATGCACTTGTTAGACGATTGGAAGCGAAGTGTGGCTACCACACCATAAACCAGGGGCGTAGGCTGGGGGGTTGGGGTGGATGAACCTCCCGCTGAAGCAAACTAAAACATACAGGTTTATACATATGGAATTGCCGGTGGTGCAAAAACAAAATAGAAAAAGGGGCCACTTGGTTCATATTCGACCCCCCACCCCCACCCCGATTCAGATCACGTTACGCCCCTGTAAACAACGGTCTAACATCTATGGGCATGGTTGTCACGAGGAAAATCCCAGGGCCATAGACTTCATATCCTACACGACAACGCGCCATTTTCCCCATTGGTTAATTTTCGTTATAAATCGGACGATATATGTACGCTGTCATGGGCAACCAGGATTTACCACAACTGACAATAGTAGGAGACTAGAAAAACAAACAATCCATCTACTTGTACTACACGATAACGCCCTCTACCCACTATGTTGAATATTGTCATTATGACGTCGCGCAAATATTGTTAGACAATTCGAAGCGAAGTTTGGTTCCAAAGACAGTCGACGATCTAAGGTCTCGCTACACCGAATCTGATGCCATCTGCCATTGAAATCTATGTTAAATTGCCCAACTTTAAATACAGATTGCCAATAGAACGGTTTCTCGTTGCTGCTAACAACACACACCATTACGAACATTCATTATGTAAGCATTTATTTTCACTCCAAAATTGAGAACATTTCCTTCTCAGTTTTTTGCTATATGACCGCATCTGACTAGTACTGGTCCGAACAGGTGGTTCATTAACCGATTCACTCCGGCTCTCTTACGCTATACACCCATGTCCCAAAAGGCCAATGCACAATATTACAAAATAACATGGGGGGAAAATACAGCCAAAAGGATTACCATTAAACATATTGTTTTACTTCTTCCCCAATTCCTAAATTGAATATGTGAACCACAACATATGTCACAATTAGGAACTGTAGTTGACCGTGAATAGTGAACTCTCACCCGGAAGTGATTTGTGTAATGAGACCTAAGCCTAAAATTACCATTTTGTTACAATCACGTCACGCAAGTGTTGTTCCCAAAAACATAACCAACGATCTAAGAATCGTGGGCACTGGTTATAGCGGGGAAAAGGTACTCCACTGGATACATTACACCACATCACGCTGTACCCACTCAGGTCTCAAAACACAGTTCACTTCCCACTATTATCTTACAATGAGAAATGACGTCACTCAAATGTTCGACGCTGAATCGTTGAACACTGATTTCAAGACAGAAAAAACTGATTCACCTCATATCCTACACCACAATACCCTCCCTACCCACTAACATGAAAATTACCATTATGTTACAATAACAAATGACGTCACGCAATTGTTCGACATTTGGAAGAACAATTTTTGAATCCAAAAACATAAACAACGATTTAAAAATCGTGGACACTGGCTGCGATGGGGAAAAGGTCCTCCACTTGATATATTACACTACATCACCATGTACCCACTCGGGTGTCAAAACACGGTTCACTTCCCACTAAGATGAATATTGTCATTATGTTACAATGAGAAATGACATCACTCAACTGTTCGACGCTTGAAAGCAAAGTTTAGTTCCAAAAGCATAAACAACGATACAACAATCGTGGGGCACTGATTGGGACGCGATAAACTCCATGGACTTATCCTATGCGCCCTACCCACGAAGCTCAATACTACCTGTATGTTACAATGAGAACTGACGTAACACAACTGTTAAACGCTTTGAAGCGAAGTTTGTAGTCAAGACATGAATAAATATTTAACAATCGCGGGTCACTGGTTGGGATGGAAAAAAGACCCCATTTAATATCGTAGACGACAACGTGCCCTATCCACTGAGCTGAATATTGTCATTATGTTTCAAGGACTAATGACGTCACACAACTGTTAGACACTTGGAAGCAAACTCTGACTCTAAAACCATAAACATCTTCTCAAAATGCCGGGTCACTGCTTGGGACGAAACATAGACCATCGACTTCATATACTACACGACATCGCACTCTACACACTAAGCTCAATATTGACATTATGTTACAAAGACAAATAACATCGCGCAATTGTTAAACGCTCGGAACAGAAGTTTGGCACCCACAGCATCATCAAATGTCTAGGAATCGTTGGACACTGATTTAACGAAAGAAAAGCTAATTGACCTCATATCCTACACCACAACATACTCTACCCACTAAGCACAAAATTACCATTATGCTACAATAACAAATGACGTCACGCAATTGTTCGACATTTCGAAGACAAGTTTGATTCCAAAAACATAAAGAACAATTTAAGAATCGTGGGCATTGGTTGCGACGGGAAAAAGGTCCTCCACTTGATATAGTACACCACATCACGCTATATCCAATCAGGTCTCAAAACACAGTTCACTTCCCACTAAGATGAATATTGTCATTATGTTACAGTGAGAAATGACGTCACTCAACTATTCGACGCTAGAAAGCAAAGTTTGCCTACAAAAGCATAAACAACGATACAAAAATAGTGGAACACTCGTTGGGACGTGGCAATCCTCATGGATCTCATATCCTACACAGCAATGCGACCTACCCACGAAGCTGAATATTACCTGTATCTTACAATGAGAAATGACGTCACTCAACTGTTAGACGTTTGGGAGCGAAGTTTGGCTCCAAAAGCATAATAAACACCCATACAAAAATCGTGTGACACTGGTTGGGGCGGGATAAACTCCATGGACCTTATATCCTACACAGTAATGCGCCCTACCCACGAAGCTGAATATTACCTGTATATTACAATGAGAAATGACGTCACTCAACTGTTAGAGGTTTGGAAGCCACGTTTGGCTCCAAAAGCATAAACAACGATACAAAAATCGTGGAACACTGGTTGGGACGGGATAATCCCCATTGATCTTATATCCTACACAGTAATGCACTCTACCCACGAAGCTGAATATTACCTGTATGTTACAATGAGAAATGTCGTCACTCAACTGTTACACGCTTTGAAGCGAAGTTTGTTCCCACGGCACGAATAAATATTTAAGAATCGCGGATCACTAGTTGGGACGACCCGATTTAATACCGTAGACGACAACGTGCCCTATCCACTGAGCTGAATAGTGTCATTATGTTTCAATGACTAATGACGTCACGCAACTGGTAGACACTTGGAAGCAAACTATGACTATAAATCATAAACATCTTCTAAGAATGTCAGGTCACTGCTTGGGACGAGACATAGACCATCCATATATACTACATGTCACCGCACTCTACATACTAAGCTCAATATTCACATTATGTTACAAAGTCAAATGACGTCACGAAATTCTTAAACGCTCGGAACAGAAATTTGGCTCGAAAACCATAAACATTTCCTAAGAATGCTGGTCACTGCATGGGACGAGAAATAGACCATCGACTTCATATAATACACCACATCGCACTCTACACACGAAGCTCAATATTGACATTATGTTACAAAGTCAAATGACGTTACGCAATTGTTAAACGCTCGGAACAGAATTTTGGCCCCCACAGCATCAACAAAGATCTAAGAATCGATGAACACTGATTTCACGACAGAAAAAACACTCTGACCTCATATCCTACACCACAACACACCCTACCCACTAAGCTTAAAATTACCATTATGTTACAATGACAAATGACGTCACACAATTGTTCGACATATCCAAGACCAGTTTTATTCCAAAAACATAAAGAACAATTTAAGAATCGTGGGCACTAGTTGCGACGGAAAAAAGGTCCTTCACCTGATATATTACACCACATCACGCTGTATCCACCCAGGTCTCAAAACACAGTTCACTTCCCACCAAGATGAATAATGTCATTATGTTACAATGAGAAATGACCTCACTCAACTGTTCGACGCTTGAAAGCAAAGTTTGGCTCCAAAAGCATAAACAACGATACAACAACCGTGGGGCACTGGTTGGGACGGGATAAACACCATGGACCTCATATCCTACACAGTAATGCGCCCTACCCACGAAGCTGAATATTACCTGTATGTTACAATGAGAACTGACGTAACACAATTGTTAGACGCTTTGAAGCGAAGTTTGTAGTCAAGACATGAATAAATATTTAACAATCGCGGGTCACTGGTTGGGATGGAAAAAAGACCCCATTTAATATCGTAGACGACAACGTGCCCTATCCACTGAGCTGAATATTGTCATTATGTTTCAAGGACTAATTACGTCACACAACTGTTAGACACTTAGAAGCAAACTCTGACTCCAAAACCATAAACATCTTCTAAGAATGCCGGGTCACTGCTTGGGACGAGACATAGACCATCGGCTTCATATACTACACGACATCGCACTCTACACACGAAGCTCAATATTGACATTATGTTACAAAGAGAAATAACATCACGCAATTGTTAAACGCTCGGAACAAAAGTTTGGCACCCACAGCATCATCAAATGTCTAGGAATCATTGGACACTGGTTTCACGACAGAAAAAACTAATTGACCTCATATCCTACACCACAACATACTCTACCCACTAAGCTGAAAATTACCATTATGTTACAATAACAAATGACGTCACACAATTGTTCGACATTTGGAAGAGAAGTTTGATTCCAAAAACATAAACAACGATTTAAGAATCATGTGCACTAGCTGCGATGGGGAAAAGATCCTCCACTTGATATATTACACTACACCACGCTGTACCCACTGAGGTCTCAAAACACAGTCCACTTGCCACTAAGATGAATATTGTCTCATGTTACAATGAGAAATGACGTCACTCAACTGTTCCACGCTTGAAAGCGAAGTTTGGCCCCAAAAGCATAAACAACGATACAAAAATCGTGTGACACTGGTTGGGACGGGATAAACCCCATGGTGCTCATATCCTACACAGTAATGCGCTCTACCCACGAAGCTGAATATTACCTGTATGTTACAATGAGAACTGACGTCACTCAACTGTTAGAAGCTTTGAAGCGAAGTTTGTTCCCACGGCACGAATAAATATTTAAGAATCGCGGATCACTAGTTGGGACGACCCGATTTAATACCGTAGACGACAACGTGCCCTATCCACTGAGCTGAATATTGTCATTATGTTTTAATGACTAATGACGTCACACAACTGGTAGATACTTGGAAGTAAACTATGACTCTAAAATCATAAACATCTTCTAAGAATGCCGGGTCACTCCTTGGGACGAGGCATAGACCATCGACTTCATATACTACATGTCACCGCACTCTACATACTAAGCTCAATATTCACATTATGTTACAAAGTCAAATGACGTCACGAAATTGTTAAACGCTCGGAACAGAAATTTGTCTCGAAAACCATAAACATTTTCTAAGAATGCTGGTCACTGCATGGGACGAGAAATAGACCATCGACTTCATATAGTACACCACATCGCACTCTACACACGAAGCTCAATATTCACATTATGTTACAAAGTCAAATGACTTCACGCAATTGTTAAACGCTCGGAACAGAAGTTTGGCCCCCACAGCATCAACAAAGATCTAAGAATCGATGAACACTGATTTCACGACAGAAAAAACACTCTGACCTCATATCCTACACCACAACACACCCTACCCACTAAGCTTAAAATTACCATTATGTTACAATGACAAATGACGTCACACAATTGTTCGACATTTCGAAGACCAGTTTTATTCCAAAAACATAAAGAACAATTTAAGAATCGTGGGCACTAGTTGCGACGGAAAAAAGGTCCTTCACCTGATATATTACACCACATCACGCTGTATCCACTCAGGTCTCAAAACACAGTTCACTTCCCACTAAGATGAATATTGTCATTAAGTTACAGTGAGAAATGACGTCACTCAACTATTCGACACTGATTTCACGACAGAAAAAAAGTAATTGACCTCATATCCTACACCACAACATACTCTACCCACTAAGCTGAAAATTACCATTATGTTACAATAACAAATGACGTCACACAATTGTTCGACATTTGGAAGAGACGTTTGATTCCAAAAACATAAATAACGATTTAAGAATCATGGGCACTAGCTGCGATGGGGGAAAGATCCTCCACTTGATATATTACACTACACCACGCTTTACCCACTCAGGGCCCATATTTTCGAAGCAATCTTAGTCTACGAAATCATAAAATTATCGTAAGCTATGACGTCACTATGGCGTGTGCTGTAGTGACGTCACACCCTACGATGGTTTCACGATTTCGTAGCGCTAAGATAGCTTCGAAAATATGGCCCCTGGTCTCAAAACACAGTCCACTTGCCACTAAGATGAATATTGTCTCATGTTACAATGAGAAATGACGTCACTCAACTGTTCCAGGCTTGAAAGCGAGTTTGGCCCCAAAAGCATAAACAACGATACAAAAATCGTGGGCCACTGGTTGGAACGGGATAAACCCCATGGACCTCATATCATACACAGTAATGCGCTATACCCACGAAGCTGAATATTCCCTTTATGTTTCAAAGAGAAATGACGTCACTCAACTGTTAGACGTTTAGCAGCGAAGTTTGGCTCCAAAAACATAAATAATGATAGAAAAATCATGATGCACCCGTTGGGACGGGATAAACCCCATGGACCTCATATCCTATATTGTAATGCGCCCTACCCACGAAGCTGAATATTACCTGTATGTTACAATGAGAAAAGACGTCACTGAACTGTTAGACGTTTGGAAGGGAAATTTGCTTCCAAAAGCATAAACAACGATACAAAAATCGTGGGACACTCGTTGGGGCGGGGCAATCCTCATGGATCTCATATCCTATACAGCAATGCGCCCTACCCACGAAGCTGAATATTACCTGTATGTTACAATGAGAAATGACGTCACTCAACTCTTAGACGTTTGGGAGGGAATTTTGGCCCCAAAAGCATAAACAATGATACAAAAATCGTGGGGCACTGGTTGGGACCTGATCAACCCCATGGACCTCAAATCCTAAACAGCAATGCGCCCTACCCACGAAGCTGAATATTACCTGTATATTACAATGAGAAATGACGTCACTCAGCTGTTTGAAGTTTGAAAGTAAAGTTTGGCTCCAAAAGCATAAACAACGATACAAAAATCGTGGGGCGCTGGTTGACACGGGATAAACCTCATTGATCTCATATTCTACACAGCTATGCGCCCTACCGAGAAAGTTAAGAAAATTAATATTAGGTCTCACTACATAGATCACTTCCGGGTGAGAGTTCATTGATGACGGTTCACTATAGTTCCTAATTGTGACACATGTTATGGTTCACATATTCACTTCTAGGAAATGGTGAAGAATTAAAACAATATGTATGTTTAATGGTCAGCCTTCTGGCTGTATTTTGCCCATGTTCTTTTGTAATATTGTGCATCGACCTTTTGGGACATGGGGATATAGCGCAAGTGGCAGCCGGGGTGAATCGGTTAACGAACCACCTGTTCGGACCGGTACTACACCAAGATGCGGTCATATAGCAAAAAACTGAGACGGAAATGTTCTCAATTTTGGAGTGAAAAAAAATGCTTATATAATGTATGTTCGCAATGGTGTATGCTGTTAGTGGCAACGAGAACACGTTCTATTAGCAATCTTCGTTTGAAGTTGGGCAAGTTAACATGGGTTTCAATAGCAGATAACATCTGTATAGTGAGACCTAAGCTGAAAATTATCATTATATTACAATAACAAATGACGTCACGCAATTGTTCGACATTTGGAAGAGAAGGTTTTGATTCCAAAATCATAAGCAACGATTTAAGAATCGTGGGCACCGGTTGTGATGGGAGAAAAGGTCCTCCATTTGATCTATTACACAACATCACGCTGTATCCACTCAGGTCTCAAAACACAGTTCCCTCTAAGATGAATATTTTCATTATGTTACAATGAGAAATGACGTCACTCAACTATTCGATGCTTCAAAGGAAAGTTTGGCTCCAACAGCATAAAGAACGATACAAAAATCGTGGGTCACTGGTTGGGACGGGATAAACCCCATGGACCTCATATCCTACACAGTAATGCGCTCTACCCACGAAGCTGAATATTGCCTGTATGTCACAATGAGAAATGACGTTACTCAACTGTTAGACGCTTGGAAGCGAAGTTTATACCGACGGCATGAATACATCTTTAAGTATCGCGGTTCAATGTTTCGGACAGGGAAAAAGAGCCGATTGAATATCGTAGACGACAAAGTGCCCTATCCACTGAGCTGAATATTGTCATTATGTTTCAATGACTAATGACATCACGCAACTGTTAGGCACTTGAAAGCAAACTCTGACTCTAAAACCATAAACATGTTCTAAGAATGCCGGGTCACTGCTGGGAACGAGAAATACACCATCGAATTCATATACTACACGACATCGCACTCTACACACGATGCTTAATATTGACGTTACGTTAGAAAGACAAATAACGTCACGCAACATTATTGTTAAATGCTCCTGGACACTGATTTGACAAGAGAAAAAACTCACTGACCTTATATCCTACACCACAACATGCTCTACCCACTAAGCTGAAAATTACCATTATGTTACAATAACAATTGACGTCACACAATTGTTCGGCATGTGAAAGAGAAGTTTGATTCCAAAAACATAAATAACGATTTATGAATCATGGGCACTGGTTGCGACGGGGTAAAGGTCCTCCACTTGATATATTACACCACATCACACTGTATCCACTCAGGCCTCAAAACACAGTTCATATCCCACTAAGATGAATATTGTCATTATGTTACAATGACAAATGACGTCAGTCAACTGTTAGACGTTTGGAAGCGAAGTTTGGCCCCAAAAGCACAAACAACGATACAAAAATCGTGGGACACTGGTTGGGACGGGATAATCCCCATGGATCTCATATCCTACACAGTAATGCGCTCTACCCACGAAGCTGAATATTACCTGTATGTTACAATGAGAAATGACGTCACTCAACTGTTAGACGCTTTGAAGCGAAGTTTGTTCCTACGGCACGAATAAATATTTAAGAATCGCGGATCACTAGTTGGGACGGGACAAAGACCCCATTTAATACCGTAGACGACAACGTGCCCTATCCACTGAGCTGAATATTGTCATTATGTTTCAATGACTAATGACGTCACGCAACTGGTAGACACTTGGAAGCAAACTATGACTCTAAAATCATAAACATCTTCTAAGAATGCCGGGTCACTGTTTGGGACGAGACATAGACCATCGACTTCATATACTACATGTCACCGCACTCTACATACTAAGCTCAATATTCACATTATGTTACAAAGTCAAATGACGTCACGAAATTGTTAAACGCTCGGAACAGAAATTTGCCTCGAAAACCATAAACATTTTCTAAGAATGCTGGTCACTGCATGGGGCGAGAAATAGACCATCGACTTCATATAATACACCACATCGCACTCTACACACGAAGGTCAATATTCACATTATGTTACAAAGTCAAATGACGTTACGCAATTGTTAAACGCTCGAAACAGACGTTTGGCCCCCACAGGATCAACAAAGATCTAAGAATCGATGAACACTGATTTCACGATAGAAAAAAACTCTCTGACCTCATATCCTACACCACAATACACCCTACCCACGAAGCTTAAAATTACCATTATGTTACAATGACAAATGACGTCACACAATTGTTCGACATTTCGAAGACCAGTTTTATTCCAAAAACATAAAGAACAATTTAAGAATCGTGGGCACTAGTTGCAACGGAAAAAAGGTCCTTCACCTGATATATTACACCACATCACGCTGTATCCACTCAGGTCTCAAAACACAGTTCACTTTCCCACTAAGATGAATATTGTCATTATGTTACAATGAGAAATGACGTCACTCAACTGTTCGACGCTTGAAAGCAAAGTTTGGCTCCAAAAGCATAAACAACGATACAACAATCGTGGGGCACTGGTTGGGACGGGATAAACACCATGGACCTCATATCCTACACAGTAATGCGCCCTATCCACTGAGCTGAATATTGTCATTATGTTTCAAGGACTAATGACGTCACACAACTGTTAGACACTTAGAAGGAAACTCTGACTCCAAAACCATAAACATCTTGTAAGAATGCCGGGTCACTGCTTGGGACGAGACATAGACCATCGGCTTCATATACTACACGACATCGCACTCTACACACGAAGCTCAATATTGACATTATGTTACAAAGAGAAATAACATCACGCAATTGTTAAGCGCTCGGAACAGAAGTTTGGCACCCACAGCATCATCAAATGTCTAGGAATCATTGGAGACTGATTTCACGACAGAAAAAACTAACTGACCTCATATCCTACACCACAACATACTCTACGAACTACGCTGAAAATTACCATTATGTTACAATAACAAATGACGTCACACAATTGTTCGACATTTGGAAGAGACGTTTGATTCCAAAAACATAAATAACGGTTTAAGAATCATGGGCACTAGCTGCGATGGGGAAAAGATCCTCCACTTGATATATTACACTACACCACGCTGTACCCACTCAGGTCTCAAAACACAGTCCACTTGCCACTAAGATGAATATTGTCTCATGTTACAATGAGAAATGACGTCACTCAACTGTTCCACGCTTGAAAGCGAAGTTTGGCCCCAAAAGCATAAACAACGGTACAAAAATCGTGGGTCACTGGTTGGGACGGGATAAACCCCATGAACCTCATATCCTACACAGTAATGCGCTATACCCACGAAGCTGAATATTACCTGTATGTTACAAAGAGAAATGACGTCACTCAACTGTTAGACATTTAGCAGCGAAGTTTGGCTCCAAAAACATAAATAATGATAGAAAAATCATGATGCACCCGTTGGGACGGGATAAACCCCATGGACCTCATATCCTATATTGTAATGCGCCCTACCCACGAAGCTGAATATTACCTGTATGTTACAATGAGAAAAGACGTCACTGAACTGTTAGACGTTTGGAAGGGAAATTTGCTTCCAAAAGCATAAACAACGATACAAAAATCGTGGGACACTCGTTGGGGCGGGGCAATCCTCATGGATCTCATATCCTATACAGCAATGCGCCCTACCCACGAAGCTGAATATTACCTGTATGTTACAATGAGAAATGACGTCACTCAACTCTTAGACGTTTGGGAGGGAATTTTGGCCCCAAAAGCATAAACAATGATACAAAAATCGTGGGGCACTGGTTGGGACCTGATCAACCCCATGGACCTCAAATCCTAAACAGCAATGCGCCCTACCCACGAAGCTGAATATTACCTGTATATTACAATGAGAAATGACGTCACTCAGCTGTTTGAAGCTTGAAAGTAAAGTTTGGCTCCAAAAGCATAAACAACGATACAAAAATCGTGGGGCGCTGGTTGACACGGGATAAACCTCATTGATCTCATATTCTACACAGCTATGCGCCCTACCGAGAAAGTTAAGAAAATTAATATTAGGTCTCACTACATAGATCACTTCCGGGTGAGAGTTCATTGATGACGGTTCACTATAGTTCCTAATTGTGACACATGTTATGGTTCACATATTCACTTCTAGGAAATGGTGAAGAATTAAAACAATATGTATGTTTAATGGTCAGCCTTCTGGCTGTATTTTGCCCATGTTCTTTTGTAATATTGTGCATCGACCTTTTGGGACATGGGTATATAGCGCAAGTGGCAGCCGGGGTGAATCGGTTAACGAACCACCTGTTCGGACCGGTACTACACCAAGATGCGGTCATATAGCAAAAACCTGAGACGGAAATGTTCTCAATTTTGGAGTGAAAAAAAATGCTTATATAATGTATGTTCGCAATGGTGTATGCTGTTAGTGGCAACGAGAACACGTTCTATTAGCAATCTTCGTTTGAAGTTGGGCAATTTAACATGGGTTTCAATAGCAGATAACATCTGTATAGTGAGACCTAAGCTGAAAATTATCATTATATTACAATAACAAATGACGTCACGCAATTGTTCGACATTTGGAAGAGAAGGTTTTGATTCCAAAATCATAAGCAACGATTTAAGAATCGTGGGCACCGGTTGTGATGGGAGAAAAGGTCCTCCATTTGATCTATTACACAACATCACGCTGTATCCACTCAGGTCTCAAAACACAGTTCCCTCTAAGATGAATATTTTCATTATGTTACAATGAGAAATGACGTCACTCAACTATTCGATGCTTCAAAGGAAAGTTTGGCTCCAACAGCATAAAGAACGATACAAAAATCGTGGGTCACTGGTTGGGACGGGATAAACCCCATGGACCTCATATCCTACACAGTAATGCGCTCTACCCACGAAGCTGAATATTGCCTGTATGTCACAATGAGAAATGACGTTACTCAACTGTTAGACGCTTGGAAGCGAAGTTTATACCGACGGCATGAATACATCTTTAAGTATCGCGGTTCAATGTTTCGGACAGGGAAAAAGAGCCGATTGAATATCGTAGACGACAAAGTGCCCTATCCACTGAGCTGAATATTGTCATTATGTTTCAATGACTAATGTCATCACGCAACTGTTAGGCACTTGAAAGCAAACTCTGACTCTAAAACCATAAACATGTTCTAAGAATGCCGGGTCACTGCTGGGAACGAGAAATACACCATCGAATTCATATACTACACGACATCGCACTCTAAACTCTCTGACCTCATATCCTACACCACAACACACCCTACCCACT